>NC_136416.1:67220000-67430000 GCF_051521515.1 Lactuca serriola | reverse complement strand
CTCATGAACGTTGCAGCAACCATTTGCTTATGTCTAATACACTTTAGAAAATCCACACACCAATTCATGACAGTCTTCATTCATACCTACTTCCAACATATGAACGACTGTGGTCCGTTCGAATAATTTGATTATTCTGAAATAATTAATTATTCAGGAAGTCAAAACATGCAAAGTGAAACACAAGAATAATACTAATTCCATATGGCCCCAAACTTTGGGTATAAATAAAAACATTTTATTTAATCACTATATTGATTACTCATTATTTGTTGTTTCGGTTAATCAAATTCTTCCTTGAATTATTACTACACTTGTCCCATTCTCTTAGCATACACACAATGTTTACCCACGGTCCTTACTTTGTGAAATAGATCAAATGAACACATTTCCAATCATACTTATTTCACAACTCCCAATTCTTATCACAAGTGTAAGAATATCAAATTCTTGCCACTTATGGAATATTCTAGATTCTAACATTTTATGCAATGATCCTTTCGTAATGTCATAGCACAAAAAATCACAATGACTATTGCCAATGAAATTACAAAGTCCTCTATTTGAGATTGTTACAATACAACTCCATAGATGTGATGTCTCTCACTCAAAGTACATTCCTTTGAACATCCTTTTGCATAAAATTTTCTAATCTAGACATAGACTCTCAATATCCAACTCCTAATATGGAAACATTTCCATATGTTCCATATGACAACTCATTCTTAATAGAATCTTATCTATTCATAATAATGTCGATATGGTCCATCCAATACCATACTTCCAACTACTCACAAGCGACCAATCCTCAGTGAGCTTTGGATCGTTCTTTGATAGTTGTTTAATTATCTTAGTCAAAACCAATTCTTGTCCTTTTTCCCTCTAAATGCGCTAGACATTTGGAAAATTTTAGAATGGTCAAATATTATAGCATTTGCAATCAATCCTATACCCGAAGCGTATGGGACACGATGCATAATGTCTTACATAAAGATACGATACTTTATCAATCTTTTGCCATAATATTTTATGTGTCACTTTCTCACAATTCGAACTATGAAGAGGGATGCCATAATCATAATCGAAATTTGAGAACGCACTATGTATCCTTGACTAAATTTATTAACATTCCACAACCTAAGCCTTTAGATTTGAAATGAAGCATAATATTCTCTCCCTTAATTATAGCAAAACAACATTTCAACCCTTACGACTTTGCAAAGTATAACTCTTGTTTTCTATAATTAATATTGCTAACTTGCAATACTTGCCATAATAATCATACAAGCACAATATTTATGCTCCCACTATGATGATTATTATCACATAAGCATAACTCTTATGCTCCCACTAGCTTTGACATGTATTCAGAAACAGCTTAACTTCCAGAAAACAATTCCTATTGAATTTCTTAGGTTCATATTTCTAATGCTTTGATAATCCTTTATCTAAGCTTCTCAAACTTATACACCTTTCCCTTAGATAGTTCAGATGTGTGTCTAAACAATTCAGACTTATTGCCAAATCTCACAATTCGAATCATGGAAAGGGATACCGTAACCATAATCGGATTTGAGAATACAATTTTCACAATCACTATCTTCTTAAAATCTCTCTTAGTGAAAGCATTTCCCCACAGTCATTTTCATGAAGGAGGGAATCTTATGACACTTAGATTTTAATGGTGTATGTATTCCTATCCATGCGAATTTGTCACAACCAATGTTTACGACAAATCCAAACTCATATGGACTGAACTTTCTTAATCTTGACCTTTTGCCTTATGGTAACACGGCTGCGCACCATGTCTTCCAAGTAGTCAAGCAGCTCACCCTTTCTTATCAATGTACTTTTCATTGATCAAGGTGCTTGCCTTTTATGCGTTCAAATGAGAACTCATAGAACTTACATGCATAATTAACTCAATTGGAACGACACAAAAACAATATAGTGTTAACACGATAGGTTGTAAACCTCAAGTCATGTGCTAGTGATGATCGATAAGGTTTATTCTTGATTAGTTCTTGAAACTTTTCAAGACCATTAAGACTCCCATTGACTCCTTGACATATAAGATTCTCTTTTCAATAAACATTTCTTGACAAACAAATATTCAAGAGTTAGTGTAGCTTTTATCAAAACAAAACACTTCATAAAATTGCTCCTAGTTGGTCTTTGTCTTATCCAAGACATCACAACTTTCCACATTTGATGAATGTTATAAACCTTCTTAAGATTTGTCACTCAATGTCACAATCTTAACTTTAAGACTTGTTTTGTAATTAAGTATGATTGGCCTTTTGATTTAACCATTTCTTCAATTCTTGATTTCTCTTCTCAGACATATAATTGTACCAAGACTCACTTAGAGGATCAATTGAGATATGGTTCTTAATCATTAAGACCTATCATAAAACATGATAAAAGGTACTCTCCCTTCTTTTTATAATAAAGAAACTTTATCTTTCTGCCTACTTGATTCTTCTTATTCGTTCTGCAATTGATTTAAACTCTTTCAATCAATTCAGAATTATACTTAATCTTATAAGTATAATCATATTCACTAAACCTTTAGTAAATCATGACGAATATCTTTATTACTCTTGTGGTGGACTTGATCAACACACAACTTTGTGTATTCGATATCCTAGTCCTTCACTTGACACTTTGTCAACGAATTAGTCCAATTTCCAAATATGAAATTTCTCATTCATCATGCAACCAAATCGCATGATTCCAAGTTTCTGTCTAATTGAAACTTGGGCGATGAGAAACTCTCCCTATTTGGTAAATTCTTGACATTTCCACAAATAACATAATTAAGAATCAAATCCATTATTGCTAATAATAGAAACATTCGAACATCAATTTTTCATACACGCCATTGCAAGGATAAATAAATAAACAAAATCAAATCTTATTCTATTGCGGAAAAATTTGTCCTTACAATGCAATTCATTGAAAAACTATGTTAATACATATTTCTTAGCAATCTATTCTAACTCTAAGTAGTAGCTCAAGATTCTAATCTTCAAGTAATGTGATCGAAATCCATGTCTTCACGATTAGATACCGCTCACTTCTTCCCTTAAGCTTCCTCTCTTTTCTTCGATCCTACAAGACATCGAAATGTAATCTTATCACATCATGTATTAAGAATATAGAATAGGAACTTAAAAGAGTTAGTTAATGGATTTTACCTAAAGCAGAGCCATACGTTTTGAATCTCCCATCTCTTAGATCTCTTAGGTAAATAGGGCAGCTTCGTCTCCAATGCCCCTTCTCTTGGCAATAAAAGCAAATTGACTCTTTGGAACAGCATACGAAACTACTTCTGACTTTGCCTTTCTCTTATGATAAAACTTTTCGATCATGGCATGCCTTTCATTGTCATTGCCTATATCCATAGAGGTCTGGAAGGCAGATCCACCAATCAACTTTGCTTTTCCAGTGCGCCAAATCATTGTTGATTCAGCAGCAATAAGCATGTAGATGAGATCAATGAGGGTTACGTCGTGGTTCATCATATAGTACTCTCTTACGAACTCACTATATGAGTCAGGAAGTGACTGAAGAACCTAGTCAACAGCCAACTCCTCATAGAAAACGGATCCCAACATTCTTAACCTATCAATGTGTGACTTCATCTTTAGGACGTGTGTACACACCGACTTTCCTTCTTCATGTTTACTTGCCAAAAGGGCTTGAGTGAGTTTGAACTTTTCAAACCTTCGAACTTGTGGGTTAGGGAGAATAATTAGAGGAGGTGGAGGAAGTGAAGCATGATCTCTTGTTCCTCGATCGAATCATGGAATATCATCTTCATGTGGAAAACTTGTTCCATGGGATTTGGGAAGACTATAGTTGTCGTACTTTGACATCTACAAAACGGGAGAATAATAAATTCAAGTTAGTTGATTGATTGAGTCCTTAATAAATCACCCAAATGAGATACTAAGGCTAGGATCCAAGAACATTCCACAACTTGGGAAAGGGATGTCGTAACCCAAATTGCAGAACATTTGAAAGTAAGTGAATGACGATTCACTAATTTTCCACCATGAAAAATGAAGAACATATTAAGCTTTAAATGCTTTGAAAACTCCTAGATCCTTTGAGATTCATTGAACTTTTCAATGGCATGTTTAAATCTCGATATGCCCCTCGATTTGTGACTGGGATGTCGAGGATCACAAAACAGGGTGTGAATAACCATGCAAACTTACATGGTGCCCCTACATGTTTCAGTCACCTATTCGATGTGCCGGTTAACCACACATGCTCCACCGAACTATGATAAACATTGAGTCACCCTTTGCTACCTTTGCTTAGACCCATTTAGTGTGCCGGTTAACCACACACGCTCCACTAATGTCTTCGCAAGGGTACAAAGTGTAATTTCATGGAATTACATCAATTCACTTTTGCCTAGAGTAACTAAGATTGGGAATTTGTAAAAAAAATTAGTTACTTTTGTACTTCATTATACTTATAATGGAAGGTTTATGTCATATCCTACCCGTTCGGCTAACGACCCTCCACTAGTTAAGAGTGCGGTGGGTAAGAGTGGATACCCATTCAATCGCCATTTTATAGGCAGTTTCCTTAAACACCCCTTATAGACCAGCTTCGTGAATGAGGCTTACTAACTGTAAGACTGACTGTTTACTCATACATATATATAATATTAGACTTTTAATGTTATACATAGTATAGGGTGTATTTTACACTTTTAAAATATTAGGTGGTCAAATTTAACAATTATACTTTTAATTTAATTAAATTGTGAACCAAAACTTTATGGATTTATTAAACCTCCTTTAATTATACACTTTAATTAATTAATAAAACCATAAGGGTGTGATTTGAACTTTTCAAAACAATACCAGGGTTTTAGAATTTAACATTTCTAAATTAAACTTTTAATCAACTTTTAAATTCCAAAACTTGAGGGCAAGTTTTGAAACATTTCAAAACATTAGGGTTTTAACTATTTAAATTTCAAAACCAAAACTTTTAAGTTCTAATTTAAACTATAAAACTTACATGAGCACAATTGAAACTTTTCACAACACAAGGATCAAATAACAAATAATAGATATCAAACAATTAATTTTGTCATTATCTATATTTGACCTAATCCCATAAGATAATTACCAAATTATTTAAATAATTCATATTTATCATATAAGGAAACTATTATTCAAAAGATTTGAAATTATCTTTTGTTTTATGAAGGATAATCATCCAAATATAATAAAAAACGGATTTTATCATAAAATTACGTTTTTGGTATTAATCCTTCAGCAAAACAGCAAGAAATCCCAATATTCCCTCTGTATGACCCTTGGACTCGCCGAGTCAGGGACTCGACTCGCCAAGTTCATCCACTGACTCACCGAGTCAGGTCGGACAGAGGCCAAAAAATCGATTTTCAGTTAATAATTCAACATAGCATCACATACAACAGAAACCAATCA
This sequence comes from Lactuca serriola, assembly GCF_051521515.1. Classification (NCBI taxonomy): domain Eukaryota; kingdom Viridiplantae; phylum Streptophyta; class Magnoliopsida; order Asterales; family Asteraceae; genus Lactuca; species Lactuca serriola. Next base: position 67,424,520 of record NC_136416.1, on the reverse strand, counting down.
AGGCTCTGATACCACTGATGGGTTTTAGCCAAAAGGACATCCTATGTGCTCATGCAAACCCTAATGCTTGGATCTAGGTTTCTCTATTGTACATGCAATGTATCCATGACTTACAATCTAAGATCTAACATATTATAAACTGAAATTAGGATTTAGAGAATTACCTTTGATTGTTATGTAGCAATAACAATCTCAATTCCTCCTTACAATGACTTTAGAAAGCTTAGAGTCACAATTGTCACTCCTCTAATGGCTCACAAACACCAATAGCAAGAGGATGAAGAACAAGGAGAGAGAAGGCTGCCCAAAAACGTCTAGAAACCCTAGAGGAACTCTTCACCACGTTTTTGGGGCTTAAGGGTGCTATATATACATGTAGGTTATTAGGGTTTTAAACTAGGAAACCCTAATCTGACTGCTTAAGCCCTAAGCAGCCCATGGATTCCTTTGGTATATCCCTTGGACGATTTCTAACGGGCTTCCCCATAGAATTCGTCCAACTTATATATAATTAAGTAATCCATAGCCCAAATGCAATTATCTTATAATTACAGTTCCAGTCCCTTAAGTTTAATTAATCTCTTTTAGCCACAAAATTAATTATCAATTAATTCTTGACTAATATTAATTAAACAATATGATTTCTCCTTTAATATATTATTCTCATAATATATTAATAAATCATAATTAATCTTCTCTCTCCATAGTTCATCCTATCAAGTTGCTTTGGTGAAGGCAACCCAAAAGGACCATGCACCATCGGGTCAAGTACATACCAAAATAGTTATGGACTTAGACACTAATCCAACAACTCTAAACATGTAGATAACAAGGATGAAGCGCGGTTTAATCTTGATGACCTAGTCAAGATGTGGATATACAACATAATCACTCAAAGCTTGCTCAAAATGATCCTCAATCCGGGTGCAACCGCTCACACTTTTTGGATAAATCTTGAAACTTTATTTCATGATAATCACAAACTCGTGCTATTGAATTAGAACAAGAAATCCAGACTCTTACTCTTAGAGATCTCACATTCTCTCAATATTCTGAACGCATGAAGGTAATATCAGATCTTCTCACCAATATCGGATCTCCTATCCCTGAGCCAAACCTAGTTACATACCTCATAAATGGCTTATCACCAAAATATGACAACATAGCCACTGTTCTACGCCATCAACGCCCTTTACCATCTTTTCTCAAATGTAAGTCAATACTATCTCTGTAGGAATGAACCTTAAATCGAAACCGACCCACTCAACCTCTCCATATGGACCATGCATCTTCACCACTTCCCTTCTTGCTGGAAGCCATTTTACTCTTCTACCATGTGCTCCAACTAGCAACAACAACCGTGGAGGTCATAGGCCCTCTTAACCTCGTCGTGGTGGCTCACAAACCAAAAACAGTTGTCGTCATCATGTTGTTACCAGTCAGCCACAATCGAGCCTGCCTTGGTCTTCATAATCGGTCCCTTGGCACCCATTTATGTGGCCCTACTCCACATGGAGGCAGCCCTATCGATCACCAAGCCTTGTTTCACATCATCAACAACATCGGCCTTAACAGGGAATCCTCGATACTGCTCCTGCTCACCCCTCGGGTACTACGTTTTCATAACATCAGCTAGCATCAGCTTTCTATGTTATCTCTCCTTTGCCTACACTTTTTCCTCCAGCATAATGGTTCCTACCATTAACCTAGACCAGCCGATAGACATTACACAGGCTCTCCATGCAATGCACCTCAATGATGGCTTAGATTCCAACTTGTATATGGATACATATGCCACCTCTCACCTTGCCTCATACACAAGTAAACTCTAATCTCTTGGCACTAAAAGTAATTTAACACATGTCTTTGTTGGCAATGGTTTACCTATTTCTGTTACACACACCGGTCAAACCATATTTCCCTCTATCCACCAGCGTCTTGGTCACCCTATCGCCCATGTTTTTAATCGTTTAATTTCTAGTCATTTTATTGATTGTAATAAAGTTCAAAACATTATTAGTTTCCAAGCTTTTCAACTTGGAAAAAATGTTTGTTTACCTTTTTCTAGTTCAAACACGTCGTTTCTGGTTTATTTGATATAGTTCACTCTGATTTGTGGGAATCTCCGGCTGTGAGCATTAGTGGCATAAAATACTATATTGTTTTTCTATATCACTCCAACCACTTTGTTTGGGTTTACCTTGTTTGTAATAAATCTGATGTCTTCTCCAAGTTCCTTCACTTTATAGCTTTTGTAAAAAACCAATTCAATACTGAAATTAATTCTTTCCAGTGTGACCATGATGGTGAATTTGACAACAAAAAATTCCACCAATTTTTTGACCAACATAGAATCACATTCCGTTTCTCGTACCCTTGTACTTCCTAACACAATGGAAAATACAAACGTATGATCTGTAAAATCAATAACATCATGCACACCCTTCTCTTACATGCTCACCTCCCACCAAATTTTTGGGTTGAAGCGCTTCATATAGTGATTCACCCATTAAACCTAACTCCCTTTATTTTCATTAATAATGAAATCCTATACACTAAGCTCTTTCAAAAACCACCAACATACACTCATCTTCAAGTCTTTGGATGCAGTTGTTATCCTCACATTCCCAAACCATATAAATTAGCCCCTAGGTCCACTCCTTGTATCTTTATTAGATACCCTTCTAATCATCGTGGTTACCGTTGCTGCGATCTTGCCACTCGCAAAATCATCATCTCCCACTATGTCATTTTTTATGAGCTCTCCTTCCCTTTTCGCTTCATGACACCAAATCAAGCTTCATCCTTCTCTTTCCTTGATAACTTTGTTGCCCAATCACCCAGATCTCGTGAGTTTCTTACTTCCTCTATGCCTACCACTCAAGATGTCACTACCCCTCCTCCCTCACCTCTCGGTCCATCCAATACCACCTACAGTCCTTCTTCCCCTCTCGGCTCCCCCACACCTCCTCCCGAACCTTTAAGGAACCCATCCTCACCCATCTGATGGTCACCAGGGGGTTGTTTGGGAATCAAGAAACCCATCCAGCGTCTTATTCTTCACACCTTTATTGAGTCTCATATTCCTCGGTCCCATATTTAAGCCCTTCAAGATCCAAATAGGACCATTGCCATGAAGGATGAGTTTAATGATCTTATTGCCAATAGAACATGGTTCCTAGTTCTGAGGCCTCCTGATTCCAATATTGTGTGCTCCATGTGGTTGTTTCGTAAAAAATACAAATTATATGGTTAACTTGAGCGCTATAAGGCTCGACTGGTTGCTAATGGAAAAAGCCAACGACGCGGTGTTGATTGTGATGAGACCTTCAGTGTAGTAGTTAAACCGATATTGATTTTAAAGCTACAATTTTTGAACCGTTGGGATAAATAATTAACGTGTTAATTTAAATAACACTATGGTATCAACTTAAATTAAATTTTAGTTCAACTTCAACAAACCAAATAATATTTTGTATGTAACACCCGTTTATTTATTAGTTAAATAAATTAATTAATGAACGAATGGTAGCCTAAAATAAATAATTATATATGCAGGGTGTTGGGTTCGAGGAGTTAATTGCCACATTTCTATAAGTCGGGGGTTAATAGTGTGTGTTTGGGAACGATTTTATAAATATTTATGAAGACAAGGGCTCCGTGGTAATTACTTGGAATTAATTTAAAAGGAAATGAGGCGGAGGGGTTGATTATGTTGTAATTAAGACATTAGAGGCTATTTTGTAATATATATGGGTCGAATTTGAAAAGGATTTCCGATGTTAGGGTAGAAAGGGTAAAATATGGCCTCATTTTGAAAGAATAAGAAAAGGGAGGGACCAAAGGTGTTGTTATGCAGAAGAGTTTGATGGGCTACGGGAGTATAAAACCCATCACATGTTATCCCTAACCCTAGTATGAAGGCAGCCGCCATCATCGGAAGACCTCCAGCAGCCACCCTCATTTCCTCTCTGCTCCAGCCGCCGCCATGAGAGCTCCTATGCCACCACTTCCTGTCGATTTGAGCTCCACCGTTCGCATGCTGCCTCGCCGGTGTGAGACACGACGACCCCTGCTACCGGAGATGAAGTGTGAAGCCGAGTTCAGCCGCCAACTCTTTCTCCTTCTTGTGCGTTTTCTAATCAGTCAAGGCCGCCAGCGACCATTTCGTCACTAGAGCGCCGCCGCGACGCTGCTGCCGGCCGGAGACGTTAGGAACAACTCGGAGAACCACCGAGGAACGAGGAATACGTTGTTTTCTTTGTTGCTCGAGTCACGAACCGCCGAGAAGATGTTGGTAGGGTCATATGTCGTTTATTTTTCCTATTCCTTCATTCTTTTTCGAGTTTTGGTGTCGTGATTGACGACTGTGGGTTTGGGTGGTGTGTGTTTCAGCTTCAAGTTCGTGTGTTGTGTTGCTGCGTGATTAGAAGCCAAAAGATACCACTGCCACCATATGCCGCCGTGTAGGTGCGTTTTAGTGTGTGTATGAGCGTTTTGATGAGTGTAATATTATATGTAATAGTTGGTTGGCTGGAAATTGAAGAACCGCCACCACCGGCCACCATTAGGTAGTTGTGTGGGTGTGTTTAATTAGATTAGTGTGTTTGCGTGTGTTATCGGATTGGTGTTGTAAATTGTAACCAAAAATGGAATAAAAGAAATTGAAAACCACCACCTTAGGGTGGTGCCTGCCGCCACCGGCCGCCGTGTCGGGTAGCGGTGTGCTTTGCCTCGTTGTGATTGATTCGTTTGGGGTGCTAGAAACCCTAATGGGCCCAATGAAGCCTAATGGGCTTAGTGAAAACCCTAATTGACTTAATGATATTTTAGTGGGCCTAATTGGCCCAATAAAGCTCCAATTGACCTGCAAGCCCAACAAAGTGATAAAGGGGCTAGTATTTGGATTGGAAAACCCTTATGTCATTTTGGAAGAAATTAATCTATGCATATTGGACTTAATGGATTAAGTCCTTAATGGGTTAAGTAGGAAACTTAACCCTAATCGGCATTTATGTGAAACCCTAACTTCTCTTGGGTTTATTGTTGGGCCTTTCTATTGAGCCTTGATGATTGGATTATTAATGGGCCATCCAAGAATAATTATATTGACTAAAATAATTTAATGGGCATAGGGTAAGTCCCATGTAAGGGGTTGGGCCCAATTTGGAAAATTGGGCCATAAATGGGCCATAGTTGGGCCTTAATGATTATATGATATTGGGCCTTAGAATAAGACCATGTATAGGCCTGTGCCCAATTTGGAAAATTGGGCCATATGCTGGGCTTTGATTCCTAGTTGACTTTGGGCCTATGGATTGGGCCTTGGGCTTGAATACGCCAAGCTTGGGGTAATGTAGTAATTATCCAAGTATGTGTTATGGTTATGTAGTGGAACCCGATTATTAATTGGGTGTTATTTTGGTATTGACAGTTCGGGAATCTGTCATCCAACAGCTGGGGTTGAGTCTGCAGGACTTCAGCAGTGTGGGATTGTGTCTATGGGACTTCAGCAGTGTGAGGTGAGTTACCTTCCAGTAGGGGTGGGTCTAAGGCCACAATGCCGGCCCACCAACAAGGGTAGTTGGTAGATAATTGTCTTTGTGATAATTATCTTGGTATGTTTATGTGATATGCTTATGTGATGTGCTTATGAGACATGTTTATGTGATATGCTATGTGTGTTAGTGGTAGTAGCAGGGAATAGTTTTTCCCTGACTCGGTCGTTAGGATCGAAGGGTAGGTCAGTACCCCATAAATGCCTGACTGTATGATTATATCATGATATTATATGATAGTGGTAGGGGGTGAAATAGTCCCCGATTACCAGTTGAAAGATACCGATGACGGATACCGGTTGAAAGATACCGATGGCAGATACCGGTTGAAAGATACCAATGGTAAATATCGGTTGAAAGATACCAATGGTAGTTATCGGTTGAAAGATACCGAAGGGGTATACAGAACCCATGAAATGCTTATCTGTGTGTTTATGACATGTTAGTATGTGATCAGTATGTTTGTGATATGTTAGTATGTGATCAACATGTTTATGATGTTAGTACGTGATCAATATGTTTATGACATATTATTATGTGATAGTGGTAGGGGTGAAATAGTCCCCGGTTACCGGTTGAAAGATACCGATGGCAGTTACTAGTTGAAAGATACCGATGGTATTATGTGGTATGTGGTATGATGGGGGAGCTCACTAAGCTTCGTACTTACGGTTTACAGTTTTGGTTTCAGGTACTTTGTTTCAAAGGAAAGGAGCCGGCTTGGTCGCAGAGCATCACACTATGTTTTCCGCAAACGAGATCCTTGGGATTATACTCTGATATGGTTTCATAATATTATATTTTGATTATTCACACTCTGATTTTATGTAATAACCTAATTAAAAATGAAATTTTTGGTCTTGAATTTTGGGATGTTACATTGTAAATAGTTAAAAGTGATAAATTGTAGTGTCTTTCTAATAATGATTATAAGTTTATTAATAAGGAATAAATATCAAACCTAAAGTGTAATAATAAATAAACTAAATTTCAATATTAAATAATATATTTACTTCTACTTATAAAGTTATGTCTTTAACTTTTAACATATTATACTTCATTTATTAAATTTAATATGTTGTATGTAAACTATTATCAGTTTAAAGCTACAACTTTTGAACAGTTTGGATAAAATACTTAAATTATTACTTTAAATATAACATTACTGGGTCAACTTAAATATAAATTTCCAGTTCCACTTAAAAAACCAAAGAATATTTTGTGAATAGTTAAAAGTGATAAATTATAGTGATAAATGCAAAAACTACATTATAATCTCAATTTAACTAAAATATTTCCTAACGATATTTTTATAATCATTAAGAGTTTTCAAATAAATAGTTTAAGTAACTTACAATAACAATAGTTAAAATTAACTATATATAAATGATTATATTGTTACCTTTAAAAACAAAAACCAATATTTGATGTTTTCAATAATTATAATGCCATAAATTAAAATATTAAGCAAATAAATTTTAAAAAATTAATTACAAATAACAACAACTATAAATAACATTAAATCATATATTATATTTAATTTTATTCATGAATAACCCGCGGGTAGAGGTCACTCAAACGATTAAGATTATGCAGTTTTAATATATATATATATATATATATATATATATATATATATATATATATATATATATAATTCAAAATAATCAATATATTATATAAACTTAGTATACAAATCATTATATAACAAAACATTATTGTTATATTTAAGAAAACATATATTTGTAAATATTTCAACTACATAGGTATTCCGTATTCCTGCACAACGTACGGGTATTCGCCTAGTTTAGTTATAATCGAGTGAAACTGGAGCATCATAAGATGAAAAAGAATACACAGATTTCAGATAGTTTATGTAGGGTTCAAGATTACGAGGTGATGACACACAGTAGGTGGGGTGGAAGAGACTATGATGTACGATCGATCATATTTTGGATTAAGAATGGGAAGGGCAATCCATGGGTTCTAGAGTGAGGTGAAAACCCCATAAAAATTTATGTTGGAGGTGGGAAGGATGGTGTGTTATTTGTTTCCTTCAATCAACACGAGGTTGAAGTAAGTAATTTTAATCTACGTATGGTAGAGACAATTGGCGATTTTTCTATATTTGACAAGAATGACATGAATTTCGAAACTTAGTATACATGTGGTACTTCCACCGACTGATTTAGGTTAAAGGGACTAAAATGGTAGGTTACAATCCATCTTATGCCCATATAAAGCCAAAAATAAAAACAATAAGGACTGATTCAACCAACTTTGAAAATACTATAGAGCTTTTGTGTCATTTCCCCTAAATATAAAAAGCAACCATGATTTAGACCTAAGCTAAATGGCGAAAGCATTTTTTTTGAAAGGTTGATTTGTGGTTAGAAGTTAGTATCACCAAATTAGTTAAATTCGCCGATGCCATAAATAGAACTCGTGACCTCCAATATAAAAGACAAACATTTAACCTAAAATCTTCGCTATTTATATAATGAGAAATCTCCAAAAACAAATACTAATACGTTGGTTTAATTTATGAAAAAAGCCTCAAATTTTATTTTGTTAACAAAAAAGTCTCGATTACCGGATAAAAATTTCAAATTAACTCTTTTCTTTACCGGTAAACTATTTTTTACGCGGCCACCTCCAGAAATAAACCTCCAGAAAAGTTTTATTATATTGTCTCGGTTTATGAAGATGTCCCAATTTTTTTTACTTCAACTCTTTTACTATTTCACTAAAAATATTAAAATTTCTTATTTCAAGTTACGAATCGGAATAAACGTCATCAAACTCCATAAAACTAAGAATCAAGGTCCTATATAACTAATTATTTGCCATAAAACAATGACGACAATATCATTTTGATTATCGTCCATATAATCTATTTCTCACACATATTTATGTTACAAGTATTATAAGATATTCAACCAAATCCTTATTACAATCTACCTAAAAGTAAGTTAAATGGAAACCAACTGTTATGTTCATATAAGAAACAATTAACTAATGATAAACAAATCAATACAATACTAGGTTAGGTGAGTGTTATGTTCATATAAGAAACAATTAACTAATGATAAACAAATCAATACAATAGTAGGTTAGGTGAGGTTGTACGGTGTCTAGAAAAAAGTATGAGTTTTATCTTTAAATTGTAAGCATATATGAACAATTCCTTCATGGATCAATTACTTCACATGTCAATAAATTTAAACTTCAGAGCTGCAAAAATATTGTTTAAGTCTGGATTCAATCAAAGACGTGGAAAAATGAGTGAAATTTTTTTTTATGTTGAAACGAGAACAATCAAATAACATAATTAATTTGATTTAGGGTCTGCAATTAGGTTTCGATGAATAGTAACAAATCAAACTATTGGGCTATATGAATAGTAACAAATCAAACTATTGCATCGAAAGAATTAGATTGATTTTTGGGCTAACCATTGGGATTTAATAGTGATTTTCATATCCGATCCAAAACAAAATACGATGAAGAATATTTTAAGAGACTCACTAGAAAATTATCGAATCTTGAATTGATTATGCACAAAATTTGTTAAATCAAGATCGATCCTTGAACTAATTGCTTCAATCTTCAAGGCACGACTCTAATACCAATTGTTTAGGAAGAAAAACTTGAATTTAACATGTAGAATATCCAAATCCACTCTCTGAACAATACATATCATACAAATGGGAGCTCTACTCTACAATTTAATTTGACTACACTATATATAAAGGAGCTACAATAAATATAAGTCACAAGGTATTTTACTAACATGTCATAAATGGGTATTCCAAGCCTCAAGTCATCCTCCATGGAAAGTTTTGCACCCAACTGTTTAAAATAAAGTTCTGTTTTAGATGGCATACTAATATAACATTGTGATTTTATACTATGTCAAGTGATGAAATAGATGACTTGGTCGCGATTAGTTTGTACGATAGACAACAATGTCATCCATTTACATGATAGAAAATGGTCTTGAAAATGTAAAAAATGGTTAGAACCATGTAATTTTTTTGAACCAAGAAATTTCTTTTGTGTTGTGAAAGAGTAAAATGGCTAAAATAAAATAAAACAATTTGGGACTTTTTAATAAACTGGACCACAGTAATGACACTTTTCTAGAGGTAACCGGATAAAAAATAGTTTAACGGTAGAAAAGGGTTGATTTGAACTTTTTATCTAGTAATCGAGATTTGTTTGTTAACAAAATAAAATTTATGACTTCTTCATAAACTGGACCAAAATATTAGGAATTTTCTGGAGATTTTCCTTATATAATCAAGTAATAAGATACAATATAAAAAAATAAAAAATAAAAATCATAATTTCGGATATCGGATATCCAAAAAAAAAATCATAAGTTCGGATATTGGATATCAATTGGATAATCAGATACGAATATTTTTGAACACCCATATAAATGATTGTCGACAACTTTCTTAAGCCCCTTTCAAGAAGTTCTCACATTAGTTTTCATTGTTGAGTTTCTATTAGGGGTATACAACTTACCACATCTTCTGCATTGATCATGTAGCTGACCTTTGTGTTGTCTCGCACAAATCGAAGTTTACAAAATTGTTAGGTTTCGAGTACATCCAAGAAAATGGAAAATGAAGAAAGATATGAAGAATCGATTATACAACAGTGCGAGAGATAGTCAAAATTATTATAATAGAAAGTGTTTTGAGTAGTATGGTGAAAACAATACATTCGACACTTGTTTGTACTAGTAGAAGGGTACAATAGTCTATTTAGTGTTTCTAGTGGATATAAAGTATAAACAAGTATACAACTATTTGTGAAAAGAATATCGTTTTGTTTTTTTCCGAATCTAAAAAGGTTCGGTCATGTTTATATGTAGGTAATTATGTTTTGGATTGCATTATTAAGTCGTTAGATTCCACGTGTTCTTGAGGATTCGACCTTTTATCTTTTGTAAAAGAGTTATCGGTAATGGTGCTAACATGCTTTTCTGGGAGGATATTTGGGCCGGTAACGGTTCTTTAAAGAATACGTTTCATCGCTTATATGTTTTGGAGTTGGATAAGTGAATTATTGTTGCTTTGAAACAACAACAACCAGACTTGTTCTATTCTTTTAGGAGAGCGAGAGGTAGTATAGAAGAGTTGCAGTTCCTTGATCTTTCCTCTTTGATGTCTTCGATTTTGCTCATGGATTCAGTTGATAGATAGAGTTGGTCGTTGATTGGTTTGGGTTTATTTTCAGTGGGTCTGCTAAAGCCAAAATTGATAAGCATCTTTTTTTTGTTCTACGTCTCCGACTAGATGGTGTCGTTTAACCCTAGAAAAGTTAATGTTTTTGTTTGACAACTTTCCTTGAACAAACTTCCTACTAGGCATAATCTTTCTTCTAGAGGATTAGAGATAAATTTCATTGTTTATGCTATTGCAACAAGGAAGTGGAGAATGTTTGTCACTTGTTCTTTAAGTGTGACATTTATCTTAAATTCCTAAGGTTATTATACAAGCGGTGGAATTTACTGGTACCTATTATTTTTTTTGTTTTAGAATTTGATTGATAAGGTTGCTACCTTGGCCATGCACTACAAGAAGATTTGGCAACAACGGCGATACGTGTCGCCGCTAATACCTTTAGCGGCGACATGTCGCTGCAAATGCGTCGCCGGTATTGTCTCGTCGCTAATACGCTTTTTGTCGCCGCTAATATTCACAGTCGCCGCTAATACCACACGTCGCCGCTAATACGTGTCTGTCGCCACAATAGCCGTCGCCGCTGATACTCTTTTGATTTTTTTATTTTTTTTAGTTTATTTATTTAACATTAAATTTATAATCAATCCAAATATTAATCCATATAGCATTTGAAAAATCAGAGAAGTTTTTATAAATTCATACCATATTAATCCATATTATACAATCATTCCAAAACATTAATCCATACCACATTAAGTATTCTTCCAAATTACAAAACGTTTCATAAAATCCTAAAGTAACTACTCGTCCTGATCATCACAATCTCCTTCATTATTTGGTGGCGGCAATGAGCGAAACCACTTTTCCAATGTTGCAGAACAGGCCAGGTCATGTAGTATTGTTTGCAGCATTTGCAACTATAAAGAAAATAAAATATATTAACAACATATTAGAATAACATTATAATTAATTATACCATTCTACAAAATATCAAAATATCAACATATCAAATACGCTTAAACATACATCTATTTTCCATTATAGCATTTACTAACAATTACTTGTGATTGTGGTTGTTCTTGTGTCATTGGTTGTTGTTGGTCGTACATGGACACAAGAGTAGGGGGTTTACGCCCAATGCCTCTGATATGTCCGCGTCGAACACCCAATATTCTTTCAAAACAATCTTTTATATCAGTTGGTGCTAGACCGCTTGCCTCAGGAGTAGCTTGGGTTCGTTGGTTTATCTCCTCGAGTAAAGCATTAGGGCCGGGAATCAACAAGGCCAACATGAATGATGACTCTTTCATACAAATCCATGGTGGCAGATTGTAAGTGGCAAGTACAACCGGCCACGTACTATGCGGATTACACATGTTACCAAATGGATTAAAGCCATCAGCTGCCAACTCTAGTCGTACGTTGCGAGGTTCACTCGAGAAGTCAGGGTAATCTACATCAAATTTTTGCCAAGACTCTCCATCAACGGGATGACGCATCACACCATCTTCTGATCTCCCAATACTATGTCATATCATATTTTTGGAAGTGTACCGTGAACAATACAAACGGCGTAGTCTAGGGGCCACTGGAAAGTACCGTAACACTAGGGGTGCAAACGAGTCGAGCCGAGCCTGAGCCTAGCCAGGCTCGGCTTGGGCTCGTTTAAGTTATATGGGGCTCGAGCTCGAGCTCGGATCGATTCGAGCTTTGTTTTACTGAGCTCGGCTCGAGCTCGTAAAGAGTTATACAAGCTCAGCTCGGGCTCGGGCTCGACTCGTTTTTATCTGACGTGCCTAAATAAGCTTAAACTCGGCTCGAGCTCATTAAAAAGCTTGTTTACTAATACCCTAAATTCATAATTCCCCTAATATGTTTTTATTTTAATATATATATATATATATATATATATATATATATATATATAACAATAAATTATATTATATAAAGGCTCGTTTAGGCTCGCGAGCCTAATGGAGCTTAATGACAAAGGCTTGAGCTCGAGCTCGTTTAATAAACAAGCTTAATATTAAGCTCGAGCTCGGCTCGGGCTCGTTTAAAATCGGTTTCGAGTTGAGCTTTTAACGATCCGATCTCGAGTAGCTCGTGAGTAGCTTGGCTCGTTTGCACCCCTACGTAACACCTTATGAGCCACTTTCTTACCCTTGGTGTTTTTATCAATCCACCGACTCTTTTTACAAACGGGACAAACTTGCAATGACTTGTGTTCCTTCCAGAAGAGAAAACAATTTTTTTTGCACACATGAATTGACTCGTACCCCAAACCTAACTTCTTCAGTTTCTTTTTTGCTAAATAATATGAACGGGGAACCTTGTTGTCTGGTGGAAATGTCGAATGCAACAACTCAAGGAGTTGATCAAATGAACTAACAATCCATTTGTTGTTGACCTTCATATGCATCAGCTTTGCTAAAAAATCAAGGAATGAAAATGTACAAACAGGATATAACTTGGTTTCAACTGCCTCTAACAACTCTTCAAAATCATCATCGGCACCATTACCCCTGTATTCGAGGTTCCTTCATCGAGGTTTATATTGTTTTCTCTCAACTCCCACATAACATCATCAATAACATCAGCCATCTCGTTGCTTGGCGATACGACATCTACAACTGGAGGGATTAAAGATTCACCGTGATATATCCATGTTTTGTATGATTGACTGAAACCATATATACGAACATGACGTCTCATTGCTTTCGGATTCATGAAGTAACGATTATCACATTTCTCACATGAACATCTGGTTTCTCCTTTATGATCTAGGTGTAACATGGACCTCTCGACAAAAGTGTCGAGTCCTAGCTGGAACTCGGGAGATTGACGATGTGGATTATTAGTCCAGCTTTTATCAATAGACATGATGCAATTGAAATATAATTAAAGCTAAAGTTGTAATGACCAACATTAAGTCACTAAAAGTATATTATTTTCTAATTAATTTAATATTTTATTTTTTGTTATTAGTTTAATTTTTTAAAGTAATTTTATTTTATTTTAATATTAACATTAACTTGATTTTAAAACTACTTTAAGTTGATTTTACAATTAATTAAAAAGGTAATTTTATTTTATTTTATATTAACATTAATTTGATTCTAAAGGTAAATTAATTTTATTTTCTTATTAATTTAATATTTTATTTTTTGTTATTAGTTTAATTTCTTAAAGTAATTTTATTTTATTTTAATATTAACATTAACTTGATTTTAAAACTACTTTAAGTTGATTTTACAATTAATTAAAAAAGTAATTTTATTTTATTTTAATATTAACATTAATTTGATTCTAAAGGTAAATTAATTTTATTTTCTAATTAATTTAATATTTTATTTTTTGTTATTAGTTTAATTTTTTAAAGTAATTTTATTTTATTTTAATATTAACATTAACTTGATTTTAAAACTACTTTAATTTGATTTTACAATTAATTAAAAAAGTAATTTTATTTTATTTTAATATTAGCATTAATTTGATTCTAAAGGTAAATTAATTTTATTTTCTAATTATTTTAATATTTTATTTTTTGTTATTAGTTTATTTTTTAAAGTAATTTTATTTTATTTTAATATTAACATTAACTTGATTTTAAAACTACTTTAAGTTGATTTTACAATTAAGCCAATTTCATCCAATTAAAGCCAAACATTAAGTCACTAACAAAATTAAGCACTTTGAAACCATATACAATACATTATTAGAAGTAAGTTGCTATTAATAACCTAATTAAGCCAAATGTATACATCCAATTTGCATATTCCAGTTTCATACAATTAAGCCAAATGTATACATCCAATTTCATACAATTTGCATATTCCAATTTCATCCACTTTACATATTCCAATTTCTTCAAATTTTATACAATTAAGCCAAATGTATAAATCCAATTTGCATATTCCAATTTCATCCATATAACGCCTGTGTTTCTGGGCTTGCCACTTTTAGCAATGTAATAGTCTAGGTTAACCTTTGCAACCCATTTTGAAATAATAAGATTGTATTACTTGAGTATTATGTGTTTTGTGCTTAATTGCTTAATTATGTGGTTTGATTAATTAAGAATAAAAATAAGCGTCAAAATTGAAGTGTAAAATAAACTTAATATCTTTGATTTATGTTGTAGTAATTGAAACGAGGTTTCCGAATATATATAGAACGCCCAAATCTGACTTCGTATGAGGAAGTTATGATTTATCGAAGTTTCGGCTTAGCAGTATGCAGCCTGTTTTACTCGATTTGAGATTGAGGGGTTTTTAGCCAAAGCAATCTAAATGAGAATCGAAGATCTCATTGTTGGTATCGAAGCGATAAAAAGTTAGGCGAGAACGAACGTCAAACGAAGAAGTTATGAATTTATAACGAAGTTTGTCTGTCACGGCCTATTAAAAATAAATAATAAAAATAAAATCAAAATTAGCCGACGAAGTCTAAACAAAAGTTGTAGAGCGTAGTCTCACCTTTCCGTGGATATAAAGAACGTCGAAAACGGAGTTCGTATAAAGAAGATATGAATTTCCGAAGTTTGATAAATAATTTGTATTTATTTTTAAATCAAAAATCCGGCATTATCCGAAGCCAAGTCAGCGGTCCGATCCGACTTACGCCCCGCGTACTCCGAAGAGGGTCGACACTTCGGATGACGCATGCAGTGACGATTTCGGAAGCAGTACGCGCTGCGTACTGCAGTACGCCCCTCGTACTCCGAGGCTCCAGCCTCCTATAAATAGGATCCGAAGGCAGCCAAGTCTTTTGCTCATTTTCTCTCTT
The DNA here is from genome assembly GCF_051521515.1 of Lactuca serriola. Lineage (NCBI taxonomy): Eukaryota > Viridiplantae > Streptophyta > Magnoliopsida > Asterales > Asteraceae > Lactuca > Lactuca serriola. The sequence continues at coordinate 67,408,976 of NC_136416.1, read as the reverse complement.
CTCTCTCTCGTTTTGCATCGTTTTGCGTGCCAGAAATATCCCGAAGCCCCGGTATCATACTCTAGCCCCGAGGCAAGTCCCGAGATCCCGAAGATCCCGAGAAGTGCGGTTTCCGAGTCGAAGCTCTGCCCGCGAGAAGTTCGATTTTTTAGGAGATCTTCCAGATCTGCTGAGGATTACTACTTCTGCAAGTCGTAGTGTTGTCCGATCATCTTCTGATCAAGTGAGTGTATACTACCTTTCATAAACACGATAATAATACAAGTATGGTTTGAGTGTATTAAGTATATTGTTGTTTATATGTGTGAATGTGTATTCACTTTCTTCTAACTCATAGATATGATTTATTTTCTATGAGATATGTGTTATGTGTGTGTGTGCCTCATCTGTTATGTGAAATATGTGTTGATTAAAGCATGCTATACAGGTTTTTAACTATGTATACAAATGTATATTTTTATCTACTAATATGTTGGGTAGAACATGGGTAGATAGTTGGTGTGTAATAAACAGATGAGAGGCCTCGTTGTTGTTTGATTTAGTCATCTAGCGGAGTTTAGATGACGACCACATACTTTTCTAGATAGTCTTGTGGAAACATTAGTAGGTTCGCCACCTGTAGGTGTTAATGAACTTGGGTGTTCATTCGCTGCACTCCATCCCCCTCATGGTTGCCTTATTTGACTTATATTGTTGAGGTACCCCCGAAGCATGTGTTGTCGCCCCGATGAAATATTCTTAGACTAGGTCCCTTATGATTAGTTGTATTAGGGACATTAAAGTGAGAATAATGGGAATGGGTAATTGGGTTATTGTTGGTTGGTGAAAATTAAATATGATATTTATTGTGGGTTGAAAACCCTATATGCCTACCAGGCTCCCAAGCCTGACCCACTCAGTTTTAATTGTATTTCAGGAAGTGGCGGAAGGGCATGAGATGGATAAACCATCAAGTTGTTTTGTTTACAAGTCTGCATATGTTTATATTTGTTAAATGACTTGTAATGTATTCGTTTATGCTTATTGGTCTGTATCGGAACATGACACCCCGAGTTTTGATTATAATGAAAATACATTTCTTTTATGAAATGCTTTGGTAAACATTGTTTTATCATGTTTTGTTTTTGGGAACAAATTCCGCAACTCTTTCAAATCAAAGGATTTACTCTGAAAATATTTAAAAGCATAAATGAAAATCGGTCTTTTTTGGCCGAGATTTTGGGGATGTCACAATCCAATTTCATACAAATTTATACATCTAAATTTCATTTTAAAGCAATGTGGTATAAACATAAATTACAATCCAACAAATGTATATATTCATGCCAAATTTCATTTTTAAACCAATGTAATCTAAACATAAATTACAAAACATACACAAAATGCATAATAAAATTCCCACAAATCTGAAAAAACACACAATCCAACAAAATGCATACAATCCAACAAAATGCACAACCACTTCATATCTCAAAATAATAACATCATCACTCAACAAAATTGAAAATTACTCATAATTTATCATCTAAATGAACACCAAAACAGAAAAATCATAAAAAAAAAAAAAGAAAAAAGAGGAGGAATTCGACCTTTGATTGGGGGCAATTTCGGAATGTAGCTAAATATCATCGGTTTTTGGGGTTGTGACGTTCTTGGGGGAAGGAGGGGCTAGCACCGGTCTAACAAGCAATTCCTAGTCCACCAAGTTGGAAATTACTCGCGAGATTGAAGACATACAGAGGGAAAAACGAGAGAAAGAATGCAGAAAAAAATGGCAGAAAGGTAGTCTGGAAAGGGATATCTGCGTAAAACATTAGCGGCGACGGGCAATAACGGTGACGCTAGGGCATTAGCGGCGACACTAGGGTAATAGCGGCGACATGTGGAGTGAAAAGTCAGCGCGTCTTTTCGCTTTCCTCTACAACCGTTGGATTGAAAAGAAATCGGACGGTTGGGATTAAAATGACGCGGATCGCTGTAACAAAGCATTAGCGGTGACACCTAGCAATAGCGGCGACATGTAACGCGTCAACTACATGTCGCCGCTATTGCTAGGTGTCGCCGCTAAAAACGTCGCCAGTAATATCAATGTTTCTTGTAGTGATGTCAAATCGTACGTAAGGAGTGGGCTATTTGGTGCTTTCATAATTCCTTTTTATTGGTAGTGTTAAACCTAAAAAGGGTCAAAGCTATGTTCCGGATAAAAAGCTATAGGTGTCGGAAAACTAGTGCCACTTGGGCTATCCGGTTATATGTCTATTTCTTCCATTAAGATGTTCTTTTTTTTTTTTTCTTTTGTTTGGCTTCTTACTAGCCTTTTATAAAAATCTATCGTTCTAAAAACAAAAAATTCTGATTGTTTTGTGTATTTTTAAATAGTCCGGTTTGTATTATCCACCGCTACATTTACCCATTAAAACTCACGCATGAATTAATATCTGTATATAGATATTAGTTTTAGACAACGTTACGATAGATCTACGAATTATCATCTGAAATGAATCAATTAACTTCATTTCAATTGGTATATTAAATGATAAATACTTTTTTTTTTTTTTTTTTGCATTTGATTCAAGTTCTCGAACTAAGCCCGTCTTATTTGTCTACAGCTCTTGGTATAATAAATACACAATTACACATTCACAACATCATGTACGACAATAAAAACAACAATTGCAGAGGGACCCTTTCTGTTGCTAATTTGTTGTCATATTTTCATTCCCTCCTAGGTCGACAATCCATTGCTAGTTCTACATTTTTAGTGACGGGTAGGTGTATAGTTAAATCCATCCCCTGATGAGTTTTCTAATTGTGAATACTGATACTAATCAGTTCCATTCATATCAATTTGTTTCTTCTTGCCATTCTCTTTTGCAACCGATTCTTCTTTTTCTTCTTCCTCTACCTTAATGTTCGCACATTCTTCTTCCTTTGCCTTTGCCTTTGCCTTTGCTTTTGCCTCTTCGTTCTCCTTATACTTCACATCGAAAAAATCAATAAGGCCACCAAGAGCAATGTCAGGATCACTATCCTTCAATAGTTGCTCTGCCACTTCAGCCGGAGTGATCTCTACCTTAACAATTAAATCTTCGATTTCTTCAAAAAGATTGTGTTCACTGATCCCAAGGTAGTTAGAGGCGAGTAGCCGAAACCCACATGGAGTGCAGTATGACATGTTGATGTGAACGTCCATACGACCGGGACGAAGGAGTGCAGGGTCAAGTTTGTCTTTTCTGTTTGTGGTAAATATAATTATCCTTTCGTCACCACAACTCGACCACAATCCATCAATAAAATTAAGAAATCCAGACAATGTTACCTGAAAAATAAAATATAGATATATAAAATTATAAAATTATTAATCTATTCTAATAAATAAAAGGTTTTTTTATCATTTGTCACATTCTCATTCAATTTGCCAAATATCATTTTGTGGTTATGTTGAATTAAATTTTTTTTTTCTACATGTCATTTTATGAGTTTTTCTATTTTAGTAAATTTCAAATAATATTTTAATATAATAATCACAATAAATATAGTAATAAATAGATATAAATTTCATTAATCAATTTATTTTTTGATTTCACAATTATTAAAATTAAAAGTCATTTGTTTCTTTTATTTATTTATTTAAATTTAAAAAGTTATGGAGTAATAAATTATGATTTTTTATTTTCTTATAAATTGATATAACCAAACCATAAATTTCAATTTATTCCCATCAATTTATTTAAGACATAAAAAGTTAATCTAGTGATATAAAATTAAGTATATCTGAATTTTTATAAATATTAAAAATTACTAACCTTGCGTTCGTCATGGTAACCCCATCCTTGATTTCGTCGAGTAGATCTCGGTGGTTCTGCAGTCACACGATCGTGCAATTCCACCGAGCAATCGATGTCCTCCACCACCAGTATCGACCGATTAGCAGTGGACACCAACAACTTCCGGAGCTCCGAGTTTGACCTTACATCAGTCAACTCCAAGTCATAGATGTCAAAATTCAAGTAATTGGCCATGGCAGCGATCAAGCTTGATTTTCCGGTACCCGGCGGACCATACAACAGGTAGCCTCTCTTCCATGCTTTTCCGACTTTCCGATAATATTCTCTTCTCTCTATAAACCTATCTAAATCCTTCATCACCTTCTCCTTAACATCTGTTTCCATAGCCAGCGTCGTAAAATTCGCCGGATGATCTAGATTCACCGGCGCCCACATCGACGGACAGCCGGAACGCACCATCATCGTATCTACAGTGAATATTTTCACGCTTTTCTCTTCTTGTTTCCTTGTTTTCGAGTCATTAATTATAAACGGGAGGTAATCCTTCAAAGCTAGATCCTTGTGTTTCCGATGAAAGGTGAGTTCAAGCATTCGAACATCGGATCCGGTAGATCTGTTCATACCATCGTTCTGGTAATGTTCTCTCGTCGGCGCCTTATTAGACACCAAACACCACTTGAATTTGACTCCGTTGTAGATATCAGTGAACTCTTCGTTGGTTTCCATGGCGACCTTAATGTCTTTCTCGTTAGCGCGCTTGGTGAGCTTCATACGGTGGATCTGAGGAGAAATTCGGGAGGAAAGGTAAAGCTCTGTGGCGTTGTAGATTTCATTTTTTGCAAACCCGTCGAATTCGTAGATCACCATGGTTATCTGTGTGGAGAATTTGTTGATGAAATTTCGGAACCCCAAATGGAGGTAGTCTTGGAATTCAGGAGGTAAGTAATCGCGTGCGACGCTGCGAACCACCATTGCCGCCGCGGCGACAGAACCGATAGTGGAGACGACTGTTTTGGCCATGGCGATTCTGGATTCAGTTGTTGACGAAGACATTTTGGAAATCGAGGGTTGGGATTTAGGGGATTTGGTAAGGATGTGGAAATCAAGGGTTAGCGTTCATTGTGGGAGTGATTGGGGGTTTTTATAGTATTTTGGTACGATACGACGAGGGTGAGTTGACTTGTTGACTTTGATCATGGACGGAGTTTTAAAGTCTCTTGTTTTTTCTAAGAAACTACAAGTAGTCTCTGCCGTGAACCCCAATCAAATCTTTAAAAAACAGAGGTTGCATGGATGCTGAAGTGGAAAGTTTGCAGACATGTAATGATGTAATCAGTTTCCTGATAAAATGCTATTTAAGATATCATTAAAAAATAAAAACATATAATTTATTAACTTTTTGATAATTTGAACCGTTTGTAAAATATTACATTTCAGTAGTATGGTATATAAAACAATACAAATTATTAAATAATATAAAGAACATACTCTGTAGTAATATAGATGAAGAAACGCATTTTATAATGATATAAAAATACAATATTGAATGACATTCAGATTTATATACCGAATATAACGTAATAAAACTTATGATATAAAATCAAAATGAACACGATGAATTATTTATAAAAAGTATATATATAAAGGAAAAAAAACTAATTTATAATGATATAAAAATATATTTTGTGATAAAAAAATTATAGCATGTCGTATTGAAATAAATTTATAAAAGTATATAAATATTTTTTTTTGCATACGCACCATGTTTCCCTTCTGTTTTTATTACGTGTCTAGTCTTGCATTCGATAACCATCAACCTCCCTTCTGTTTTTATTACGTGTCTAATCTTGCATTCGATAACCATCAACCTCGTCCGCTTAGCGCACCCGCATGACATATGGGGTATTTTCCTCATTTTATATATGACACTTAAATGGTTATGCCAAATGTTTTATCCCCATCCCAATCATTCGCTTGTTTACGTCAAATTTTTTTTAAAAGAAAAAAAAAACTCTCAACTTATTAAAGTTCAAAAAACCCTACCTTCTCAACATTCTTCAAGATTCATCAAAGCAACAATGATGCCTTGGAGGATTAAAGAAAACATTGGTGAAATCGACATTGGAAAACATTATGGTAATCATTTTTATGCTTTAACAATTTCATCTAAAACACACATTTTCACTAAGTAAGCCCAAGCTTTCTCCTTCATAATTGGTCATTTCCACAATCTTCTCCATCGTTATTCTATGATGGAAAGTTTAAGATGTTTTCCGGAAAAGAGAGAGGCCAATGGAAAAGAAAAATATTTTGATCTAGTTAACATTGATAAGTTATGTGTTCATGATACTAACGACATGATGAAGTCCATTGGCTATGTTGAGGAGGGTAAGTTGCTCTATTATCACTTCAAAGAACCATTTGTATATTTGGACTTTGGGTTGTTTGCTTTAGCTAGTAGCATTGACATTAGCTACCTAAGAACATACATGGGAAATGTAACATACATGTTTTGAAATCCTGTTTTGTAATGAATAAAATTGTGAAATATTATGTGAAATTGAGTGTTGAGTTCTAACAGATAATTTTTACTAGAAATGAAGTAAAACTATGTTTAAAATCACTAAGAAAATGTTGGAAGTCTTATGAGATTCCAATTAAAAGTCAAATAGTGAAATTTAGCGAAAATATAAAATTTGAAATAAGTAAAATTTTATTATTGAAAGTTGTAAATAATCTCGTTAGAAACTTGTAGGCGAAAACCTCGTTGAAATCCGAGTTATAACGAAGAAGTTATGATCAATCGAAGATTCGCGACAAAACCGACACGGCGCCGAATGACGTAAAAAGTGAGTTTTTGATAAACTACTTTTTAGCCTTAGTGATTCAAATGAAAATCGTAGTATTCGTTAAACCGAGAAGTTCGATAAAAAGAACGCCAAAATCTGACTTGATATGAGGAAGTTATGATTTTTCTAAGTTTCGGAATAACAGTAGACAGTTAAAACCTCGAAATAAAGATCGAGCGATATTTAGCCGAAATGACCTAAACGAGAATCGAAGGTCTCCTCAATAGTAGTACAACAGTAAAAATTCTAACGAAAACGGACGTCGGAAGAAGTTATGAATTTTTAACGGATTTACCTGTCCCGGTCTGTTAAAAATAATAATTTAAAAATTAAAGTCAAAATTAGCCGACGAAGTCTAAACGAAAGACGTAGAGCGTAAGTTATGGATTTTAGAAGATCGGGGCTCAATTTCCGAGAAATTATGGATAAGACCCGGGGAAAATGGAGCCCGTATGCGAAAGTTATGGATTTTAGAAGATCGGGGCTCAATTTCCGAGAAATTATGGATAAGACCCGGGGGAATCTCGCATGAACAGCATCCGCTCTACCCGGATCCGACGCGTGTTGCCTTCCGATTCGTCCGAAGCCGCGGCCCAACCAGCTTCCGACGCACCTCGCACCGCTGGAGTCGTCCGAGCCGAGCCGTCTGGCGTCTGACCCTCGCATCCGAGCCAGCTGTTGCGTCTGAGCCTCGCTGCTGCACCATCTGCCTTCGCCTCCTGATGCCGCGTGTTCCTTCTGCCAGCGCACCCTCCGAACCTCGACCCTATCAAAGGAGGGCTGCTAGCCTTCCCGGGTAATCTTTAAAAATTGTCATATTTTACCCCTTTTCCATATTTTCTTCATATTAAAATTCCCCGAAGCCCCTGTATCGATTATAACCCCCGAAATACGCCACGAAGTGCCCAAGAAACCCGGAAAATTTATCTTTTCGGTTTTTGAAGCCCTACCTTCGCAGAGCCCGGTTTTCAATTAAGCTTCCGGCTTTCAACATAGAAAGTCATATTTAAAGCCGAAGCACTGCCCAAATTACTATTTTGACCCCTGGTTAATTCAAGGTGAGTTCAATATGTAGGAACAATTGTATGTTATGTTTTATATATGCTATGTGCTTTTCAGTGTTATTATTCCAAGTTAATTTCCCGTGTTATTTTATTCGCTATTTTTATAGCAAAAGTAATACCTTTGACCATGTGATCAGTGAAAGGACTTAGATTCACATTGGTACAGGTACGTAGCCTTTGGCCATGTAGAGCATGTCTCCGTAAGAGAATTACTTCTATTCTATGGCATTGGCAACTGGTTAGACAGGGCTATAAGCTTGAAATCTACCAAGATGTTAATCAGAAATCTTATGTCTTCTGTGCCATTTGGGCTAAAGCTTTATTGATATATATCAAGTATGGAAATTGTTATGTCTCATTGATTGTATACCTTTGAAACAAGTCATTGATGGATATGGAAAGTTTAACACATGATTCACATATGCCTTCGTTGCTCCTTGTTTCTCTTTGCTTCTGCCATATTGAAGTATATATATATGGCATAACGTTATATTGTATCTATTATTGAACTCACTAACCGTCACCGCTTACCCTATCAATGTTTAACAATTGCATGTGATAAGTAACCATTATGATCATATACTGTTGAAAGATTTAGAATAGTTTGTAATAATACTTTTGTACTTCAGCCTATGTTTGTATAAATTACAATATCCTGGGTAGTTATGTATTATATAACACTTTGTAATAGTCGGTTTGTATCCAGTAGTTTGTAACCTCTTTATCAATGTAAAATATTGTTTTTATGAATATGCAAGTAGCATGTTTTGGAGTAATAGTATTGTGAAGTATGAAAGTTTTGGTCTTTCAGAAATACGAAAGTTGGGGTCTTTCAGGAAAATAGATGAAGTTTATATTAATCGTAGTAAAATTATGCCTAATACATATATTTAATGTCCCTTAACCCGAGTAAAGTTAGAATAGATGAAAATTTTGAACCCCTTCATGTTTTAGAAGACTTTTCTTGAAATGGAAGGACTCTAAAATAGGGGACTGTAGTGGTTCTAAGAAACCTGAAGTTTGGTTAACAAAGAAATGCAAAGTGCCCAAAGTATTCAAATAAACAAATTGTTAATTTCCACATAAGGTTCATTTTGCTAATAATGATCTTAACCCATCAAAACAACAATCATTATTTACTTGGTTTATGCAAAAGGTGTTTAACACAAATACTTAGAGTTAGACCATTATGAGTGGACATTTACCGATCCAGATTTATTACTTCATTACTGGGATCCAATTTGACTGACAAAAAACCACTGTACATTATCTGTAAATTTTCAAGGTAAACGTTTTTCTTGGTTGTTTCAATTTCATCACCCGTATGAGCTAAAAAAACTTGTTTTCATATTAAATCATTGTTCTAATGACAAAATTGACTTATTACCTCCGTGTTTCACTTTCATCATCTATAGGAGTTGTCATTTCATTGAACTGTTGGTCGACAGCTGGCACCATCTTTAGATGTATCTGCCAAGAGAGATGTTAATAGGCATGTCAATGGTGACAACAACATAACTTAAATTTAATACTAAATACAAATTAAATGTATATGTTCTTTTTGAATGTTATAATATTTAACTAACTTTTACGAAATATTGCTTATATGTTGTTTTTGAATGTAATAATATTGAACTCACTTGTATAAAATATTGTTATTATAATTTCATCAGTTTAAATACTTTATTAAAAAAAACACAACAAAAAACATCAAACACACTCAAATTAAAAGATACCCGTATGTAATAATATATTATATCCACCTAAACCACCATGAACCAAAATACAAAGAAGGGGGCATATAAACACTTCAAAATACAATTTTCAAGGCTAGGGTATCAATTGTTTTAACAAAAACATATTTAGACATCCAACCACCATCAACTGGTGTTAGATTTCACCATCCTACAATTAGCATTCAATTGCACATGGATACAACTATAATTATTTTAGAACATGACATGTAGACATGCATTCTCCATTTCTTTGTAAATATGGAAAACACATAAGCTTAGGAGAATAGTACTCATATATTTTATGTCTTATATAACAAGTAGAACCTAAAATTTTGATAAAGAGAAATAGGATCTACCTGGGCTCATTATCACCGATCCAAGTTTTTGCCGCATATACCAGCATCGTATGTCCACTTTCAACCTATCACAATCCTTATTTCATTAAATCATTGAATCTTATGTTAAGCAACTATTATCTCTATGGATACATAAATCAAGATTTAAGTCACCTGAAAGTATTATGGACTAGGACATATGAACGTTAAAAAGTTGCCACTCAAAAACTAAAATAGGTAAAAACACGGTAGTTAGCAAAGGCAATCTTATTCTTAAATCTTACTTGGTTCTTGTCAACCCTTGTCCTTCCTACTGCAAGATATTCCAATTCCAAGGAGAAATATACCAAACACATAAGCTTGTCTTCAAGTATCTACAAAAGCTAACCAACATTATCAAAAAAACTAAGATAATAGAATTGGTATGAAAAATTCACAGATAAAAAAAACTTTATCAGAGGAGAACCTCATATGTCACGTGGACCAAATTTTCCAGTCCCCATAATTAGATTGAAGGTGTTTATAGTTAAGCAACATCAAGAAATACAACTTCTAGAAACTATGTTTCCCCAACACAAATTCTTCAACAAATGAAGAGAAGAAAAAAAAGTGATGTTTACAAAGGAAACATCAAAACTGGAGGCAAAATCGTCAACTATTGTTCCATTTGCAAATTTCTTGTAACTAACTCGACATACCAGGAAAAAAAACCCAGAAATAAATAATCTTACCAGGAAAAGACCCGGCATCAGAATCATCTAGATATGAAACATCTTCAAAAAGGGTTGAGATGAGTAAAATTAACCTAAAATCAAAATTAGATAAAAAAAAGTTGATTCTAGATTTGAACCATGATAAATATATAAACAACTTCAAGATTAGTAAAATTAACCTAATACCGAATATAGATCCCGTTTTTTCTTTAGAATACAATGAATAGAAGTTAAAAAACTCACATTTCTTGTTGTTTCAGTACTGGAGCCTTAAATGATGTTTAACCCTTCTAGTGTCTTTAAACTTGATATCCCTTCATTCAACAGAAAAACGCCAGGGGAAGGATGGATCCAAAATCTAATAAGAAAAGAACACATTAAATACATAAAATCTTAGCAGATTGAATGGATTTCAATTTCAAGGAGATTGTGAGATCGAAAGGAGGAGGTAGGGTTTCCATAGGATGTAACGACGACGTCAGGATGGTGGTGGTAACAGATGCGTAAGAAGGGTTATGGTCACATAGGGATACCGAAGATGGAAGCGAGTAAGGAGATAGATAGAAGAGATGTTGTTGGTACGATGGTAGTTTGGGAAGAAGGCGAATCAGCGTAGTGGACAACGGTGGTGGTAACGATGGTGTCAACATGAGGTAATTGTGATTTAGGGTTTCTTGATGAAGACGACTGATTTAGGATTTTAATGAGTGAATGTGAGTCTAGGAATAAAAAGTATTATTTAATTCCCAAAGAAATTCAGTAAACAGTTCATGTAGATGTATTGTATTGGATAATAAGTTGTACATGAAGTAGTAGGTATTGTACCTCTTAAATTTGAAGAAACATGCAATATGCTTAATAATATAGTGTATATATATACACACACACACATATATATATATATATATATATACATATATATATATATAAACAAAAGTGTTATGGTTTTATATGAATTAATTAAAGAATAATCTTAGTTATTGTAAATCCCTGAATTATAGGTAGCATCCCTAATTTATAGGAATTAACATTGATTGTACAACTAGGACATCCTATGTAATTAGCCTATAAATAGGCAGTTTTCCTCTGGTGAATAAATTATCAATTCATTCTAAAAGCTTCATGGTGTCAGAGAAGTAGAAGCCTCTTTTTCTCCTTCATCTCTTCCAACAATCTTTGATCCGACCTTCTCTTTCTTCAATAGATCTCAAGCTTGGTGACAAAAGCAATATCACATCAGATGCTTCTTTACATCCTTCCACCTTCAATAACCTCAACATCTATGGTTCATCCTCTCACAGTAATGAACTTGTATCTCTTGTTACCAGTCACAAATTCAATGACCATAACTTTCTTCAATGGTCAGAATCTATGATGATGTATATTAGTGGAAAAGGAAAGGAGGAATATCTTGTTGGAGAGATCGAGACTCCAAAATCAGATGATCCAAAGTACAAAACATGGAAGGCTAATAATCACATGATCAAGTAATGGTTGATCATTTCTATGAATAATGATATAAGAGAAAAATTTCTTCTATATGCGACTGCAAAAGAACTTTAGGATGCTGTCAAAGAATCCTACTCTAATTTTGAAAATACATCACAACTTTTCAAGATTGAAATCGCCCTTTATGACCTCCGCCAAGAAGACACCTATGTCATGCAATACTTTAACACTCTTACTCGGTATTGGCAACAATTAGATCTGTTTGAAACCTATTCTTGGAAGTTTACTGATGACACTACTCTATACTGAAATATCGTTGAGAAAATGAGAACTTTCAAGTTTCTTCATGGACTCAATAAAGAAATTGATGCAGTCAAGAGTAGTATCATGAGTATCGAGCCTATTCCTCATGTCAAGGAAGAATTCTCATAGGTTCAATAGGAAGAGAGCAGGAAAATGGTCATGCTTGGTGCTTCCTCTAATCCATTAACTCAAGATTCTTCTGCTCTTGCTACCCGAGGACAACAAAAGGGACGACCATGGTGTGAGCATTGTCATAAATATGGACATTATTGAGAAACATGTTGGAAACTTCATGGAAAACATGTTGATTGGAAACCAAAATCATGGAAAGACAAAGAAACTCATGGAAATATGGTTGTTACTCCTTCAGGTTTTGTCGAAGGAAAATAGGACACATCCAAACCATCTCCTTTCACCAAAGAACAACTGGAGCCACTTTAGATAATTCTAAGTCAGTCCATTCAACCAAATACCACTCTTGGTATAGGGTTGTTGACCATTAAAGGTAACCATTCATTAGCCCTTATGGTCAGTTAACATCATATTAACCCTTGGGTTCTTGATTCTGGAGCATCATATCATATGAAAAGAAATCCACGTATTGTTTCTGAGTTTCATGCAAGTCCAAAACATCACACAATAAAAATTACAGGTGACACATCCTCCAAAGTTCAGGGTGTGGGTTCAGTCAAAATAAACCAAAATCAAACCCTCAAATCTATTCTTCATGTTCTCAAATTGGAATATAATTTACTTTCTATTCGTAAAATTACATGTGAACTCAATTGTGTCGCTAAGTTTTACCCAGATATTTGTGTGTTTCAGGACTAGGGTTCGGGGAAAATGATTGGAAGTGCTAAGACATGTTATGGGTTCTATGTATTACAAGATGACACTCTTTCTGTCGGGACATCTCAACAATTCAACTTGTTCTCTTTGAATAACCACTCTCGTTCCAATAAATATAGTAATATCATGTTGTGGCCCTATCGTCTCAATCCCTCATTGTTTATTAATAAATGTCCTGACTCTCTTTGTTGTGAAATTTCCCAACTTGAAAAACATACTCGAAACACTTATTATAGTATACAATACACACCTTTCAAACCATTTTTACTAATGCATAGCGACGCGTGGGGCCCTCATGAGTTAAGACTATAACCGGACAAAAATGGTTTGTATCTTTCATCGACGATCACACTAGGTTAGCCTGGGTGTATCTCAAGAATTCCAAATCAGAAGTGGGTTAAATTTTTAAAATTTTTCATTCTATGATTCAAACTTAATTTCACACCAATATTCAAATCCTCAAGATGGATAACGACAAAGAATTCTTAAATTCTAATCTCAGTCCTTATCTCACTCAACATGGTGTCCTACAATAAAGCTCCTGTGTAGACACCCTTCATCAAAATGGAACTGCTGAAAGAAAAAACTAACATCTCCTTAAAGTTGCTCGGTCTCTCATGTTTTCTACTCAAGTTCCCAAACACTTCTGGGGTGAAGCTATTCTTACAGCCACTTACCTTATAAACTAAATGCCCTTACGGATTCTTAACTGTCAAACTCCATGTCAAACTGTCTTGAAGTTATTTCCTCATACAAAATTCGTCAGCCTTCTTGATCCTAAAGTCTTTGGTTACATTGGATTTGTACACAATCACTCTCATAGTTGTAGCAAGTTAGATCCCAAATCTATTAAGTGTATCTTTATTGGGTATTCATCGCATCAAAAGGGTTACAAATGTTATTCTCTAGCAACACGAAAAATATATAATTCTATGGATGTTACCTTCTTTGAAAAGCATTCTTACTACAAAGTTGAGCTCTAGGGGGAGAATGTAAATGAATCTCATCTGGTACTCTGGTTCCTCCTCCTCCAACAACAACAACTTCTCTCTATTAAACATCAATTCTAAGGTGCATCTGGATGGCACCAACTACAACAATCGGATGTGCAACATCAAAGTTGCCCTTCGCTTCGAAGACAAGGTCTACTTCCTTGAAAAACCTTTGGATGAGATCGACAAATCAAAGGCCACTCCTGATGAAATGGTTGTCTACAGAAAACACTATAATGATGCCAAAAAAGTTGTGTGCATCATGGTGACAACAATGACTCCAAAATTGCAAAGGAACTATGAGGATTACTGGTTGTACGAGATGAACAAGGACCTTATGGAGAAATACCATAAGCGAGCTCGTTAAGAAAAGTATGGGGTGGTAAAGTCCCTCATTGCTAGCAAGATGAAGGATGGAGAGTCTGTGAGTAACCACATTTCGAGAATGCAACGATACGTGGATAGGCTAATCAATCTCAATCTGAATTTTGACGAAGAGTTGGCAATCGACATAGTGTTGAACTCTCTGTCAAGTTGTTATGATCAATTCACATTGACTTATCATTTGAACAAAAAAAATGAAACTACTTTGTCACAATTGCACAACCTCCTTCAAAAAACAGAAGCAGGAATGAAAGGAAAAGGTATTGCCTCATCTCCTACAAGTGCATCTGTTTTGGCCATAGGTCAAGGGAAAGCGAAGAAGAGGAAAGGTCCTCCCAAACAAAACTATAAGGGAAAATCCCAAGTGGGTTCGTCAAGTACAGGACCTAAAGGAAAATCCAGTTTTGATGCTCCTCCTGTCTCTGACCCCAAAGAGGTCACTTGCTTCTATTGCAATGACAAGGGGCATTGGTAACGAAGATGTCTGAAATACTTGTAGGACATCAAGGATGTCAAGGTGAATCCAACATCGATACGTATTTACACTATCATATCTAATAACTCATCATATTCTCGTTCTTGCGTCCTTGATACAATATGAGGGTTTCATATTTGTTCTGGTTTGCAGGGGCTAAGAAGAAGTGAAGAAGTGGAGCATGGAAGGATGAACTTGATCATAAGAAATATGTGATCTTCACCTGTCACCAAGATTGGAGTTTATAGCTTAGTGCTTATTAGTGAGTTAGGTTTAGATTTATTAAACTGTTGCTACTTGTCAGAGATGACATGAAACATCATTTCATTTCATGCTTTATTTAAACAAGCTTTTAAATATTCTTTTAATAATAATAATGGTTCTATTTCTGCTTATAAAAATGGTGTGTTTTTAATTTGAAGCTTTACCTTGTGATGGTGTGTATGAAATTGTAATGATTGTAGACAATTTAGGAAATAATGTTTTTCATATTGATCTGTCTAATGGTATAAACAAAGTGTGCTTGTGGCATTGTCGTCTTGGACATGTTAACAAGAAATGCATGGCCCAATTCCAAAAGGATAAAGTGTTGGAATCATTTTATTTAAGGTCAGATGATAAATGCAAGTCTTGTTTATTTGGAAAGATGACAAAATCACCTTTCACTGGTTCTTGTGAAACATGTGAAGGACTGTTGGATCTCAAACACACAGATATGTTTGGGCCCTTCAGGTCCACCACAAGGGATGCCGATCGATTCTATGTGACTTTTACTGATGATTATAGCAGATATGGCTATATCTACTCAATCAAGCATAAGTCAGAAGCCCTTAAAAAGTTCAAAGAATTTAAGCAAGAAGTCGAGAATCAATTGGGCAGGAAGATAAAGAAGCTTAGATTCGATAGAGGCGATGAGTATCTTAGTATTGAGCTCCACGACTACCTCAAGGAATGTGGAATAGTTTCGCAGTTGACTCCTCCTAGGACATCACAACTTAATGATGTGGTTGAGAGGCATAATCGAACTTTGTTGGACATGGTTCATTCCATGATGAGTCGAGCTTCACTTCCAATCTCCTTTTGGGGGTATGCCTTAGAGACTGCCGCCCACATTCTTAATCTTGTTCTAACAAAGAAAGTTGCCAAAACACCTAGACTTGGCAATGGAGCGAGTTTAGAGCGAATCGGCTTTGATCCAAACCTTTTTAACAAATTTCAAAATCCGATCCAAACCCGCTCCGTAACCCACAGGGTTATAAATAATCAGACCCATACCCTTATCCATCGAATCAACAAATATCCAAACCCGCCACATAACCCAAAGGTTTTTTAAATAATCAAATACATTTTAATTAATTCCTAAAATAAAATTTCTTAAATAAAAAAGTGTATACTATATCTTAATACTTAAAATAACATTTTTTTAAATAAAAAAGTTGATTTAGAAAAGGACGTTACGTACTCAAAGAATTTCAATCGGAACTAAAAATCACTATTGCAACAACTTTGAATTGATTTATGACTGTTGGTTGTAGTGATAGCGAATAGCATTTGCCAACTTTTTTCATGTTAAAAATGATTTATTGAATTATAAATGGATATTACGATTTCTTGATGAATATAAATTGAATGACATTATGATTCTTGATAGAAGTCTATAAGTTTAGAAACTGAATTATCGATTCCTATGTAAAAGCATTTTTTTCTTTGGCCTTTGCCCTTTGGACTTTTGATTGGAATTAAAATTAAACGTTAAGAAGTATAAAATATAAATGTATAATTCTAAAATTTATATAGGGCGGGTTATAAATGGAGCGGATCGGTGATGATCCATACCTGGCCCACTTAATAAAAGGGTTAGCGGGTATGGATCATTAACGGGTAAACGAATCAAAAACTACGCTCCAAACCCATATAATTCTTATGGGTTTGGATCGGATCAGGGTCAAAACCCGATCCATTAGCAGGTCTAAAAACACCTCACGAGATGTGGAAAGGGAAGGTTCCCTTGTTAGAACATATCAAGGTTTGGGGTTGTGAATCCTTCGTAAGACAAAAGACTCACGACAAGCTTAAACCTTGAAGTGAGAGATGTATTTTCATCAGCTACCCACATAAGTCCTTTGGATATTTGTTCTACAGACCTAGTAAGAACGTGGTCTTTATAGCACGAATGGGAGTCTTTCTCGAGAGAGAGCTAACATGCAAAGATGACAGTGGGGGGTACTATTGATCTTGAAGAAATTCAAGAGTCAAAGGATGAAGGAAATTCTACAAATTATAGGGCTCAACCTGAGGAAGAAATTCTAGTTGAACCAATTGACAAGTCGTTACCTCTTAGGCGTTCCACTAGAGTTAGAATACAACCAGAGTTGTATGGTTTCCATATTACTGCAGAAGGTGATATGCTTATCTGTGATAGTACACTGGTAAATTTATGAACCGACTAACTACAAGGAAGCCATGGTAGGCCTTGAGTCAGCCAAGTGGAAAGAGGCAATGGACAACAAGATCAAGTTCATGTATGACACTTAAGTTTAGAATTTGGTTGACAATGTACCAGGTCGTAAGACAGTTGAGTGCAAATGGATCTTCAAGAAGAAGACTGACATGGATGGAAAGGTACACACTATCAAGACTCAACTAGTTGCGAAGGGCTTTACTCAAACCCCAGGGGTTGACTATGATGAGACCTTCTCACTAGTAGCTAAGATTAAATCTATTAGGATAATGCTTGCCATAGCTGCATTTCATGATTATGAAATTTGGCAGATAGATGTCAAAATTGCTTTCCTTAATGGTAAGTTGGTTGAGGATGTTTACATAAGTCAGCCAGAGGGTTTTATGGATGCAAATTATCCAAATAGAGTGTGTAAACTTGAGAAATCAATCTATGGATTGAAACAAGCTTCTCACAGATGGAATCTTTGTTTTAAACATAAAGTCAAAGAGTTTGGTTTCTCTAGAAGTGAAGATGAATTTTGTGTATATGTCAAAGCTAGTGGGAGTATAGTAACCTTCCTGGTTTTGTTTGTTGACGACATACTTCTCATAGGAAACGACATTCCAACTTTGCAAGAAGCAAAGTCTTGGCTTTGAAAGTGTTTCGCTATGAAGGATCTGATGGGTTTTGAGCATTCTAACACTTCCTAAGTTTACATGCAACCCTAATAACCTTGGATCTATGTTTGTCTAATTCTCATGCAAAGTTGATTTCCAAGGTTATGATCCTATCTAGCATACATGGGGAACAATTTTAACTTAAATGAAAGATAGAACTACATACCTTGTTGTTGATTTTGATCCTTGAAACCTTGTGAGCCTAGCACCCCAAATGTGACGCCTCAAATGCTTCACACAACACCAAATGCTATGGAGTAAACTTGGAGAGAAAGTATAACACTCTAAAAATCGGCTCTAGCCCTCAAGCATGCATGTGTAGCCGATTTTGGGAGAAACATGAGCTTTATATAGTGTTGACACATTTAGGGTTACACCATGTAAACCCTAATGTGTCATGACTCTTCATTTCCATGACCCATGGGTTTGTAACTCCCATGGAGCCTCCATGGAGCATCCAATGGGTTCAACCCAACTTGATTATCCATGGAGCCTCTTAGCCCACTATATAAGTTATGGATGATTTACATAATCAACCCATATATTTAATTAGTTATCTTTTGATCACTTAATTAATTCTAAAATTAATTCTTGATCAAACTAATTAAATAATATTATTAATATATTAGAACTTATATTATATTAATAAACCACAAGTGTTATTTCTCTCATTTAGTCTATCCAATTGCATGGTGCCATGCAACCCAAATGGACCATGCCGGGTCGGGTCAAGTACATACTAGAAATAGTTATGGACTTAGACACCTTATCCAACAGTCTTCCACTTGGACAAGTCTAATAACTATAACTACAAGTATGACTTCAGGAACCGATCGGCAATCGTAGCTATTTTCAAGGTTTCTCGGAACTAAGAAGATGATGGTACGCCATTTCAGATAATGGATCATATAATCCTCTGTTCTAGATATCAGCCGGACAAACACATGGAACATGGTCTTACTTATTGTCCAGCAGTTTGTTTCCCGATTTCCGATTTGTTTGACATAGAACTTAATTGAACACATCAACTTAGTTCTGACCGGGCCCGGTACATAGGTCAAAACAAAATCATCGAGGGGCCCAAATATCAGCTTCTAATCCAAGAAGGAACAGATAAACTTCGACTCATATGCTTGCTCTACTACTTGTTAAATTACACACAAACGCACGTTTTATAACATCGAGTTACCAATGCGTTTTCGCACGATCAATGCATAACTAACTCATAGTTAACAAGTCATATCTCTAGGTTTGAAGACTTATATGATATTACCGTCTCGTGATCACTCGAGATAAATTCCATGAAGTGATACCAGCAAGCGGGGGTTGAATCCAATACTCAGAACTTATGAGCACTCATGAGTGTTGAGGCCATGTCCAACACCTTAGACCTCTACAACCAACTCATGACAGTCTTAATTCATATCTACTCCCGACATGTAACCGACTGTGGATAATTTGAATAATATGTAAAAACACAACATAAATATTTGGGAAGTCAAAACATGCAAACGAAATAATAGTAAACGATTGACAAAAGATAGCAACACTTTACTCATGAATAAACACAACTTTTATTCATCATCAAATGTCAAATACATTTTACATATTTCAGTATTATCTAACTACTAAAACTTATATCATCCTTCAGCCCTATGCTCCTAGCATGCTGGAGATGCTTAACCCTACCCAGTCCCTTCGTGAGGGAATCTGTCGGGTTCTTATCTGATGATACCCTCTTTGCCACGAGGAGTCCTTATATACGATGTCTGATGAAATGATATTTTCTGTCAATGTGTCTGGATCTCCCGTGATCCTTTGGTTCCTTTGCTAAGGCAACTGCACTTTCACTATCACAGAAAATCTCTATGGGCTTCGATATAGCTGGTACAACTCAAAGGTCTCCAATGAAGTTCTTTAGCCATATAGCCTCTTTTGCCGCCTCTCTTGCCGCTATATACTATGATTCGCAAGTTGAATCAGCCACTGTCTCCTGCTTGGAACTTTTCCAAGAAATTGCTCCTCCATTTAAGGTAAAGACCCAGCCCGACTGAGAGCGGAAATTATCCTTATCAGTCTGGAAGCTAGCATCACTATACCCTACAACTCTTAATTCATCACTCCCACCAAGGGTAAGGACCCAGTCCTTAGTCCTCCGCAGGTACTTGAGAATATTCTTTACCGTTGTCCAGTGAGCCTTACCAGGGTTCCCCTGATACCTGCTAACCATGCTTAAAGCAAAGGCTACATCAGGATAAGTACAGGTCATAGCATACATGATCGAGCCTACTGCCGAAGCATAAGGTATACAACTCATTTCAGCTATCTCTACCTCAGTACTCGGGCTCTGAGTCTTACTCAGTCTAGTGTTACTCTGGATGGGTAACTCTCCTTTCATGGAATCTTGCATGTTGAATCTCTTCAGCACCTTATCCAAGTATGTACTCTGACTAAGTCCAATTAGTCTTTTACTCCGGTCTCTCAAGATCCTTATCCCTAGAATATAGGCACCATCTCCTAGGTCCTTCATAGCAAAACACTTTCCAAGCCAGGACTTAACTTCCTGCAGAGTTGGGATGTCATTTCCTATGAGTAGTATGCCATCCACATACAGTACCAAAAAGCTAACTATACTCCCACTAGCCTTAACATATACACAAGATTCATCTTCACTTCTCGAAAAGCCAAACTCTTTGACTTTCTCATCAAAGCAAAGATTCCATCTGCGAGGTGCTTGCTTTAATCCATAAATGGATTTTTCAAGCTTACATACTCTATTAGGGTACTCTATGCTGACAAAACCCTCTGGCTGATTCATGTAAACATCCTCAGCCAACTTTCCATTAAGGAAAGCGGTTTTGACATCCATTTGCCATATTTCATAGTCATGAAATGCAGTTATGGCTAATAATACCCTAATAGACTTAATCTTGGCTACTGGTGAAAAGGTCTCATCATAATCAACTCCTGGAGTTTGAGAAAAGCCCTTTGCAACCAGTCATGTCCTATAGGTGTGTACATTACCATCCATGTTGGTCTTCTTTTTGAAGATCCATTTGCACCCAACTGTCTTACGACCTGGTACATTGTCAACCAAGTCCCAGACCTGATTGTCATACATGGACTGTATCTCGCTATCCATTGCCTATTTCCATTTAGCAGACTCGGGGCCTGCCATGGCTTCTG
The DNA here is from genome assembly GCF_051521515.1 of Lactuca serriola. NCBI lineage: Eukaryota > Viridiplantae > Streptophyta > Magnoliopsida > Asterales > Asteraceae > Lactuca > Lactuca serriola. The sequence continues at coordinate 67,387,733 of NC_136416.1, read as the reverse complement.
CATTGTTGTTAGGTTCATCCAGACCTATCAGTGTCTCATCACTGATAAGTGTATCACCTTCCGTAGTAATATGGAATCCATAGTAATGCTCAGGTACATTCCTAACCCTTGTGGAACGCCTCAGAGGTACAATTGGAGGTACAATAGGAGTTTCCTCCTCAAGTTGGCTGCTAGGGTTTGAGGTTCCTTCACCACTTGACTCTTGAAGTTCTTCAAGGTCAATTAGCCACCCATTATTTCCTTGGCTTATGAACTCTCTCTCTCTTGAAAGACAACCCTCCTTGCTACAAAGACCACATTCTCACTAGGTCTGTAGAAGAGGTAACCAAATGATTTTTGTGGGTAGCCGATGAAAATACACCTCTCACTTCGAGGTTCGAGCTTGTCATGAGTCTCGCGTCTCACGAAAGCCTCGCAACCCCAAACCTTGATGTGGGCTAGACTAGGAACTTTTCCAGTCCACATCTCGTGAGGTGTTTTGGCAACCTTCTTTGTAGGGACTAGATTAAGGATATGGGTGGCAGTCTCTAAGGCATACCCCCAAAATGAGTTTGGTAGCGAAGCTCGACTCATCATGGAACGAACCATATCCAACAAGGTTCGATTACGCCTCTCAGCCACACCATTCAACTGCGGTGTCCTGGGAGGTGTCAATTGTGAGACAATCCCACAGTCGCTAAGATAGTCGAGGAACTCGGTACTATGATACTCACCACCACGATTGGATCGAAGCATCTTAATGTTCCTGCCCAATTGATTCTCGACTTCCTGTTTAAACTATTTAAACATTTCAAAAGTCTCTGACTTATGCTTGATTAAATAGACATATCCATATCTACTGTAATCATCAGTAAAAAGTCACATAATAACGATTAGCATCTCTTGTGGCATGTTTGAAGGGTCCACACACATCTGTGTGTACAAGATCCAACAAACCTTCACCCCTAGCACAAGAACCTATGAAGGGTGACTTTGTCATTTTTCCAAGTAAGCATGATTCACAACTATCATCTGACTTTAGGTCAAATGATTCCAAGACTCCATCCTTTTGGAGTTGGCCTATGTGTTTCTTGCTTATATGTCCAAGACGACAATACCATAATGATACTTTATCCAAGTTATTATTATTAGTAGAATCAATACACAATACATTATTTCCTAGATTATCTACAATAGACACAGCTTCATACACACCATCACAAGGTAATGCTTTAAAATAAAACACATTATTAAAGAAAGCATTTATTCCACCAATTTCATTATAAAAAGAAAAGGTAAAACCTTGTTTATACAAAGCATGAAAGGAAATAACATTTCTTGCCATTTCTGGCGAATAACAACACTTATTCAAATCTAAAGTAAATCCTTTACTCAGCAACAAAGTATAAACTCCAATCTTGGTGACAGGTGAAACTTTCCTATTCCCCATGATCAAGTTTATCTTTCCATGCTCCACATTCTTACTTCTTCTTAGTCCCTGTAATTCAAAACAAATATGAATACCGCAACCGGTATCAAGGACCCAAGAGTTAGAATAGAGTGAATTATTAGATGATATAGTGTAAATACCTGCATGGTTGGGTTTCACTTTCCCATCCTTCAAATCTTGCTGGTACTTTGGGTAGTTTCGCTTCCAGTGCGACTTTTCATGGCAATAGAAGCATTCAGCCTCTTTGGATTAGAAGAAGGTGCAACGAAACCTTTCTTGGTTCTACTAGAAGAGGAGCCATCAAAGGGTCTTCCCCTTGGTACCCTTCGAGGGGTTCTTCCTCTTCTTCCCTTTCCCTTTCCCGATTTCCAGGACAGTTGAGGAGTTTGGAGTAGGAGTAGGAGTAATCACAATCGACTTACCTTTAAGACCTGATTCTGCGGTCTTTAGGAGTCCCTAAAGTTTGCTAAGTGTAACTTCCTCCTTATTCATGTGGTATTTCATGCAGAATTGATCATAATATGAAGGTAAGGAGTGCAAAGTAATATTTGTTGCGAACTCCTCAGGGAAGTTCACATTCAACTTCATCAATCGATCCACATACCTTTGCATTTTCTGCATGTGGCTTGTGATGGGTTCACCATCTTTCATTCGGGTTGTGATCATAGAGGAGATGATTTCATATCGCTCTTGACGAGCACTCTGATGGTAGCGGTCCATCAAATCCTGGTGCATCTCAAAAGGATAGTAGTCTTCATAGGACTTTTGGAGCTCGGCTGTCATGGTGGCCATCATGATGCATGCCACTTTTGTAGCATCTCTTTCATGAACCTCATATTCAGCAAGCTCCTCAGGAGTAGCAGTTGGCTCAGGCACCTTAAGCTCCTTGTCAAGAACATATTCCTTGTTCTCGTAACGAGTGACCATCCTGATGTTTCTGATCCAGTCAATAAAGTTGGATCCATCAAAGATGACTCTCCCACAAAGGTTCATGAGAGAGAAGGAGCCAGTAGGATTTGGGCCAGGAGTAGAATTATTGGAAGACATATGAAAATAAGGAAATAAGTTTAGTTTAGATATAGAGATAGTCCTTAATAAAACACCTAAATGTAATATTAAGGCTAGGATCCAATCACAATATATCATAACCTAGAAGAGGGATGTCGTAATCTAAGTTATAACATATTTGAAAGGTAGGTGAATGACGATTCACCAATTTCCACCATGAAAACGAAATATAAATTATTAGGTTTTATTTGGTTTTTAGAAATTCCTAGATTCTTTGAGATTCATTGAACTTTTCAATGGCATGTTTCAATCTCGAGTGTGCCCTTCATGTTTTGTGACTGGGATACCGAAGATCACAAAACAAGGTGTGAAGTAACCATGCAAATTACTTGGTACCCTTAATGTTTTTCACTTAATCGTAGTGCCGGTAAACCACACGCGCTCCTTCCGACCTCATGAAAAACCTTAAGTCACCCTTTGCCTCCTTTGTTAAGTCCAAGTTAGTGTGCCGGTAAACTACACACGCTCCACCAATGACTTAAACAAGGTGCAAAGTGTAATTTCATGGATTAGCACCTTATTCACATTTTTCCTAAAGTAACTAAGATTGGGAATTTATAAGACATTTAGTTACTTTATAATAATCATTATACTTTTAATGAGAATTTTTGAGTCATTGTCCTACCCGTTCGGCTAACGACTCTCCACCAGTCAAGCAAGCGATGGGTGAGAGTGGACACCCATTAAGTTGCCATTTTATAGGCAACAACCTTATACCCACCTTATAGACTGGCTTCGTGAATGAGGCATACTAGCGGTAAGATGACTTTGATCTTATACATACATATATATATATATATATATTATTAACTTATAATATTATAAGTATAAGGGTTCATTTTTAACTTTTAAAATTCTAAGGGTTAGAACTAAAGTTTTAATATGACTTTACTTGTTCCAAAACTTGAGGGCAAGTTTTGTAAACTTTCAAAACTTTTCATTTCTCATAACTTATGAATTTAATTGAGTATTAAAATTGAAGACACTTCATTTTTATAACTCTTGTGTTCTTTTAATGGTTTTAATTCAAGTGTGACTCTTGGTTTTCCATAACTTGAGGACAAGTTATGGACTCCATTAAAAACACATTATGACCAAGAATTAAACTACCAAGTAGGCTACAAGTAATTCCTATGATCATCTAAATTCATAAGATCAAGAACATGAATATCCATATCAAAGTTTCAAGACCATATGAACACATATAATCATGAAAAATGATATTAGCCATTGTAAATGGATTAGAACAAACATTACACCATCTAAAACAAGTTTAATAACACCAAAACAGTTTAGGGTAATGTTTCTAGTCCATTTGCAGCATCAAAAGTCAAAAATATGCATTCTGAGGCTCCTACTCGTCGAGTGCACGAACCTACTCGGCGAGTAGGATGAAGATACACATGAACTCGGCAAGTCCCCCCCCCCCCCCATGGACTCGGCGAGTTCATCAGACAGATTGCACAAAATCGACTTTTTTCAACAATTTTGCATCAAGTATCAAACAAACAAGCCTAGGATTTGATACCACTGATGGGTTTTGAGCATTCTAACACTTCCTAAGTGTACATGCAACCCTAATAACCTTGGATCTATGTTTGTCTAATTCTCTTGCAAAGTTGATTTCCAAGGTTATGATCCTATCTAGCATACATGGGGAACAATTTTAACTTAAATGAAAGATAGAACTACATACCTTGTTGTTGATTTTGATCCTTGAAACCTTATGAGCCTAGCACCCTAAGTGTGATGCCTCAAATATTTCACACAACACCAAATGCTATGGAGTAAACTTGGAGAGAAAGTATAACACTCTAAAAATCGGCTCTAGCCCTCAAGCATGCATGTGTAGCCGATTTTGGGAGAAACATGAGCTTTATATAGTGTTGACACATTTAGGGTTACACCATGTAAACCCTAATGTGTCATGACTCTTCATTTCCATGACCCATGGGTTTGTAACTCCCATGGAGCCTCCATGGAGCATCCAATGGGTTCAACCCAACTTGATTATCCATGGAGCCTCTTAGCCCACTATATAAGTTATGTATAATTTACATAATCAACCCATATATTTAATTAGTTATCTTTTGATCACTTAATTAGTTCTAAAATTAATTCTTGATCAAACTAATTAAATAATATTATTAATATATTAGAACTTATAATATATTAATAAACCACAAGTGTTATTTCTCTCATTTAGTCTATCCAATTTCATGGTGCCATGCAACCCAAATGGACCATGCCGGGTCGGGTCAAGTACATACTAGAAATAGTTATGGACTTAGACACCTTATCCAACAGGATCTGGGAGAGGCTGCTTATAATTTTGGGGATAAGAATTTTGAGAAACAGGAGTAAAAGGCTAATTAGACTTAGTCAAAGTACCTATTTGGAAAAGGTGCTAAAGCATTTTAGCATGGAAAATTCCAAGAAATGAGAACTGCCTATACAGAGTAATACGAAGCTGAGTAAGACTCAGAGCCAAAGTACTGATGTAGAGATATCAAAGATGAGTAGAGTTCCATATGCTTCCGCCGTTGGATCTATCATTTATGTTATGACGTGTACTCGCCCTGATGTGGCTTTTGCTTTAAGCATGGTCAGTCGTTATCAGGGAAACCCAGGTAGAACTCACTGGATAGTAGTTAAGAATATTCTTAAGTATATGCAAAGAACTAAGGACTGAGTCCTTGTGCTTGGTGGCAGTGATAACTTAAGAGTAATTGGGTATATTGATGCCAGCTTTCAGACAAACAGAGATAACTTTCGTTCTTAATCTGGTTGGGTGTTTACCCTTAATGGAAGAGCATTAACTTGGAAAAGTTCCAAAAAGGAGACAGTGGCTAATTCTACCTGTGAATCAAAGTACATAGTAGCGATCGAAGCATCAAATGAGGCAATTTAGTTAAAGAACCTCATTGGAGATCTTGGAATTGTTCCACCTATCAAGGAACCAATGAAGATTTTTTGTGATAATGAAGGGGCGGTTACCTTAACAGAGGAACCAAGAAATGATGGCAGATAAAGACATATCGGTAGAAAATATCATTTCATCATACATAGAGTAGAAGAAGGTCACCTTGTTGTGAAGAGGGTGTCATCAGAAGAGAATCCAACAAATTCCCTCAGAAAGGGTCTGAGTAAGGTCAAGCATATTCAACATGCTAGGAGCATTGGTCTGAAGGATGATATTAGTTTTAGTAGTTAGACAGATATTTAGGAACTTGTAATGAAATAAATGTAATTGACTTTTGGTGATTAAGTAATGGAGATTTATTTATGAGTTGGATTACTACCTTCTGTCTATTATTTATTTTATGTTTCATTTTGCATGTTTTATTTCCCGAATAATTAGATTGTTCAAACATCCATAATTGCTCATACTTTTGGAAGTAAGTAGTGAATGAAGACTATCACGAATTGAATTGTAGATTGTCTAAAGGGTTTTAGACATAACAATGGTATTGCTGCAATATTCGTGAGTACTTTGAAATAGAGAATTTAAGTATTGGATTAACCCACGCTTAGAGAATTACTTCATGGAACTTATCATAAGTAATTATGAGATGATAATACCTTATAATCTTTAAACGAAGATATATGAGTTGTTGCTTACACGTCGGTTGTGCATGGATGATACGTAAACGCATCAGTAAATTGATGTCATAAAATGTATTGTTCTGCATGATTTGATAAGTAAATAGTACAAGCATATAAGTTATATTTTATCTATTCCTTTTTATCCTTAGGGGGGAAAAAGCGATATCTTTGGGTCCCTCAATGATTTGGTGTTCACTTATAGTGTCGGGCCCGACCAAGACTAAATTGATGTGTTCGATTAGTAGTTCTTTGTCGTTACAAACCAGAAATTGGGAAACAAAGTATTGGACATGAAATTGATTATGTTCCATGTCTCATGTCCGCACGGTATCTTGAAGAACGGAGGATTATATGATCCCTTATCTTATGACACGTAACTGACTATTTTAGAGCTCGGCAACGGTTTTGAGAGCTACAATTTGCTGATCAGTTTAGAAGAATATACTGACAATTATAGTTATTAGACTTATCCAAGTGGTAGACTGTTGGATTAGGTGTCTAAGCCCATAACTACAATTGGTATGTACTTAAATTGATAGTATAACAATCCTTTTGGGTTACCCTCAAGGCTAGCAACTAGATAAGATGATTTTGGAGAAATAGGTTGATTTATTATTTGATTAATGAATTAAAATAAATGATTTATTAATATATTATGAAAATAATATATTAATTAGATACAATAATATTTAATTAATATTTAATAAAAAATTATTTGGGATTAATTTGGGATTAAAAGAATTAATTAAAAGTGCAGGGACTAAAATGAAATTATTCAATAGTTGACCAAGAGGTAACTTAGAACCCTCCATAGGCCTTGGATGGTTTTCTATGGCCTAAGGGTTTCTAGAATATTCTTTGGTGGATAAACATGAACGTGGATAACTGTCCGGTTTATGATTATCTTGGATTAGGGTTTATCTAGGGTTTCCTAACTGCACTATATAAACAACATAAACCCTATAATTTACTGCCACTCATTCACTTGAAGAGCCAAAGACAAAAATTTGAAGCCTCTCTCCTCCTTCTCAATCATCTTCCACTGTTAGTGTTAGGTGTGAACCACTAGAGGCATGACATTTATGACGCTTGCTTTCAAGACTTCAACAACACAAGGATTTGGATTGTTATTACAATATAACAATCAAGGTATGATTCTTCTAACCCTAATTGTGTATTTGGATTATATACTAGCATTCTAGGGTTTTCTATTTTGTTGTTCAAGTTGTATGTTCAATTAGAGAAAACATGGATCAAAATTATTTAGGGTTGCATGCACACATAGGATTATATGTTTTGCATAATACCCATCAGTTTGGTGAAGGAGTCAGTGGAAGTGAGGGATGACGTCGATACAAGGTATGTACGTACATGGAATATTTTAGTGTTAGGTGGGCCCCATAGATATTAAAATATTTCATTTAATATGTTAATAATAAAGAAAACAAATAAAATAATCAACAAGGGTATTTTTGTCATTTCAAGTTGGTTAGGGACGAAAAATGCAATAAAACCATACTATTGGGACGGTTTGAGTGCAAAAAAAAAGTAAGGGAGCAAACAAGAAATTTTGACAAACCACATGAACAATTTTAGTAATTTGTTCTAAAATCTATTTAAAAGGATGTCGGGAGAGAAAATCATCTTAATAGGGAGAGGGAGGATCAACACCGCTCGATGGTGGAGTTTGAGGATTTTTTTTTGATGAAGATGAGGTGAGAGCGGGGGTATAGAAGCCAACATCCATTAGGCTTCTTTTAAATGTTTTTAATGAGGGTAAAGAACGGCCATTAGTGAAGGCAGAGGAATTTTTTCATTGGGGGAAGGCATCATCATCACCAAAACTCATCATGCGGCCTTCCCTTTGCCGGAGACAACGTGATATCTTTGTTCCTCAATCTAATCGTCTAGTTCTCTCTTTCTCACAATATTTGTCTCTCTTTATGATCTCCGACGAGAGTGTCGATTGTCGACGATGAGGGTCCATCCCATCTCTTTTTCTCGTGTGTTTTCTCTCCCTAATTTTAAAGTGGAAACACATAAGAGGTGAGAGAGAAATGATTGGGAATATTAACCTCACATAAGAGGGTTAAATTAGTTTTTGTATTAACCTCAAAAGATAAACAACATAGAAATTAATTTTAGGGCTTGATGTATATTCTTATTTTTATAATTAAATTTAGTTTTTTTTAAATAAAAGAAATTAAAAATATAAAAATAGTCATTTTATATAGTTTGGAGTCCATTTATGCAAGTTTTAGAATCCGTAAAAGACTGATCCGTGCAAGTTTAGAAACCACAAGGGGCTATTTGCATTAAAAATAAATAGTAAAGATTAAAAAATTATGAACTTTAATAAACCACATAGACTATTTATATAATTTTATCTAAAAGAAAAACTCTAAAACTTATTATTACTATATTTTTATGGATGAAGTTATAATGAAATGAAAATATTAAATTTACACCATCACTGCTACTTTAGGCAAATCAGCAATCGAAATTCTGCCTTTTCATCGATTTCATGCAATAATTTTTCTTCCAAATTGCTGTGGTTAGGAAATAAGAACTTGTTCAAAAAAAATTGGCTCGGTTTTTTTATTAGAAATGCGGACAAATTCAAGTCAACATCAAGAAAGTCAAAGCTTTCATGGGAAGCTTATGTTTTCTGTTTACTCATCAGCTTCCCTGGCAATCTTCAGTATGAAAAACACACCTTAAATACGCCTAATTTTTCTTCAAGGCTCTTAATCCACTCCAAAAATGGTAAACACCAGAGCCAAAGTCCAAAAGATCCAGAACACCATGAAGCTCTGCTTCATGGAAGCTGCCATGGCGGATTCCACTCAACTGACGACTCAGTCTGGAGCTCTAATCGGTTCCAACGATGAGCTTTTAATTGAAATCCTTCGCCGGCTTCCAGTTACCTCTGTTCTTCGATGCAAATCTGTATCCAAACACTGGCGTTCCCTTTTGAGTCACCGGCGATTTACCCTACTGTATAAAAATGCTTCCTCCACTCCTGGCCTTTTTGTTCGCAATTTGTATATTCCATTTAATAATGAAGACCGAAGCACTCCTCCTTTTCGTAAGCTCGACTTCTATCATGATCCTAGTGGTATTACAATCGTTCAATCTTGTAATGGATTGCTGCTTTGCTGTAGCGATCGGGGGCATGTACGTGCTCGTAAGTATTACATATTCAATCCCACAACCAAGCAATTTGCACTCCTCCCATCGGTTCCCGGAGGCATGGATGTTCGTAAAACCATCCGTTTTATGGGTCTGGCATTTCATCAAACAGATTGTGTTCACTACAAAGTTGTTTGCTTTCATCGTGCTAAACCTGATGAGTATCTGTTTGCTAAACCTGATGAGGATCTGTTTCGGATTCAAATCTACTCATCTGAGACAGGGAAATGGAAGATTTCAGATCAATCTTTCTCTGCGCCTTATTATACGAGCTTCAGCTCTGGAGTTTATTTGAATCACGCGCTTTACTGGGCTCCCACCTGTGTTAGTCCATCGTACTTTAAGCTCGACACAGAAGAGATACAATCGCTGCCATCGCCGATGGCGGTGGCATCTTTTGGAGGTTATCGAGACGGAGCAATGCCCCTTTACTTTGGGGAGTCACAAGGCCATCTACATTTGGGGGAGAGGGTCGATCGCTTTGAGAGTCATTTACAGCTGAATGTGTATGAGATGTTGAACGATCATTCTGGGTGGTTTCTCAAGTATGGAGTGGAGCTTGATGAGGTTCCGATTGCGTACCCGGAGATGATCCATAGCTACTTAGATCCATCGAGCCCGCATTATTACAAATTCGAATTTTTTGATGTGGTTAGGGGTGAAGAAGAAGAAGAAATGTTCATTGTGATCAAGATTCCAGGAAAGATTATAAGGTACAACGTTGTGGACAAGAGTTTCAAGGCGATATTTGATCTTAATCATCTGTACGCCATTTCCTATGGACGAATCGGTCACTCGGAAGTTCATCGCTATATCGAAACCTTGGCTTCTTTCTGACATAGGAAAGCTTATAGGTGTTATTATATAGAAAAAGTATTTTAGTATGGTAAATGTTATACGTGTATTGTTATTATAGCTAATAAATAAAAAACATATATGTAAAAAATATAAATACGTTGTTATTAGGAAATATATACAGTGCACTTGTTTATAGGTAAGAAAAATACTTGGATGGCAAATCGGAAAGTTGTGTCGTATTTATAAGGTTGGAGTCTCTTATTTTGTCACATTGTCATTTAGGCGTCACATGTGATTTTTACCAAAAAAACGTAGTTTTTTGCCACACTCAAAGAGTGGTGTCACATTTGTTTTTGTTTGAAAAATTTATTCATTCTTTCTTTTATACCCGGCGCATTTTGTCCACCATTGGTCTCCTTTGCTTTGTCCCTTCCCATTGGGGGGGGGGGGGGGGGGGGGGGGGGGCTTCAACGGACTTATCGGAATGACGAAAAAATTCATAATTGAAGACATTATTGAAGACACTTGTCCTTTCAATGTGGAAGGGATTATTATATTTATCATTATGTAAAGTGTCGGTAGAATAATTAGGAGTGTTATTTTATTTATAAAAGTGTCGGTATGATATATCTATGTAAAGTGTCGGTAAGTGTCAATTATATTATTCGTGATGTAACATAAAGTGTGTAACCCTCAATAGTCTAGGGGGCTATAATGTAAATATGTATGTTATATTGCAATCGACGATTGCAACAATAATTGTAACCGGCTCTCTTGAGCCTATAAATAGGGCCTTTGCCCAAATGAAATAAACAAGCTAAGTTTGAGTGTTTAAGACTTGAGTTGATCTCAATTGTCTTCTCTGTTGAAATAGTTGTTCTATTTCTGAATAGCAGAGTTCTATCCAAACATATCCATATAATCATCTAATCATTCAACACAATTTATCATCAAACTAATCCAACGCATCATTCAGGTATAACCTTCTGCATCATTCAGGTATAATCTTTTCTTAATCTTTATTAATTCCGTCATGTTGTTAAATTTATCAAATCAATTAATCCGTCATCATATTATATTAAATTTGGTATCAGAGTTAAGTAACGTTCTTATTATTTTACATATTCAATCTATCGTTAATAAGAAAATAAACATATGCAACATCGTAAACATAATAATGAAAGATCATTGTTTTTAAATACTTATATTTAAAAAGTCATCACCAACAACTAAGATATTTATCATAAGAAGATTTAATATCATAAATATGTCTAAAGATATTTTCAATCGTTATATTACTTTTATTTCTTCATGATAATATCATTTTGAGTTTTTACAAAATTTGAAATTTTATTAAAATAATACTCGTTTTTAAAAATAATCAAATTAATCAAATTCATGCTTAAAATATATATTTATGTCTAACAAAATATTGATGAATTGTATACCTAATAGAAATATTATTTTAAAAATACAACAAATCCATGAATCTATAAATAATTCTGAGCAAAATCTCAAGGATTCCTACAAACCTCATAATCAAGGTACGGTTTTAAACAATAACTATATTCATGATGTTAGATATTTTATAAAAACTAGTATTAAAATTCGTTACAAGCAAATACGTCATCTAAAAACAAAATTATTTGTATTTTAAAAAAAACATATAACTTCTAAATATTAATAAGCATTCATTTGTATTATTATTTCTATCCTTAGTATGACCGTCTTTATTTGTCACCATAAACATTATATAAATAATCATCATTATAAGTCATTCAAGCTATAAGTATGAGTTTTTCAAGCCTAAATACAAATAAACAAGAATTAAAATTTCTTCGTAAAACATTAAAACAGTCTAAAAAATTTCTTCTAAATTTAAAAATAGACTCGAACATATCAATAATAAATTATATATCTAATATTGAAGCAATACATATAATAAATAATAGTATAAATTGGAAACAAGAACAAATAAAAAACCTTGAAGATAAAATAACCAAATTAATTTGTTAAATAAATTTTAAAATAGAAAAAGCATTAATAATAACTAATTCACTAAGAAAAAGAAACTAAAAATTTTATTTAATATATATGGGAACTTTACAAGAAAAAGTAGAAACACTAACTAAATTATTTGCAGCATTAGAAATTCCGTCTGAAATTCAAGAAAATAATATAATCGAAAATAATTCAGATAATGATGACGCAGAAGTAATATATGATTTTTCTTCAGATGATGAAAACCCTTATTTAAATCCATATAGAGATTCACAACACAATTTTGGATTAAAACGAAAACAATCATATGTTGAAGATGATTATCAAAGTCAATACATATATGGACCACCTTCGTTAGAAGAAAATTTTTTATATAGACAAGGAATGGTAAAAAACAAACAAAATAAATGGGAAAAAAATACATCCACAATATATACCTAAACTATTTACTTTTCCAACAAATTCAGATATTCTTTTTATTGATTGTGAGCAAAATCCCGAAGCAAAAATTCAAGAATGGAGTAATAAAATGGGAATTCAAATTCAACTAACTAAAGAATTAAGAAATCTACATCCAAAAAAATTTCTTAATTATATTATACATAAAACACAGGGCAATGCATATCGTTTCCTTTCATCTCTCGATGAAACAGAGACAATGGTGATAGCTACCACTGGCGCCATGGAAACATTTAAAAATGTATTAAATCGGCTTATTCAAGAATTCATAGGAAAACAAATAGAAGATAAAACATCTCAAGAAGCTTTTCAATTAGAATCATTATGGCATTTAACTAATTTACGAATTTGTAACATGTGTTATTTAGATCCATTTATATGCGAATATTCTGAACATTATTATAATCTGGATTTTACTAGAAAAAAGATAGCATTAGACATGTTTTACCAAAAATTACCATCATTAGTAAGTCAAAGTGTAATAAAAGATTTCCAAAAAGCATTACAACAAAATAAAATTGCAGATACTTTAGGAGCAAGGATAAGTATATTAAAAGCATGGATGCAGAAAAAATGTTTAGAACAAAAAACAACACAAGATGCAAGAATTGATTTATGCTGTGATACCCTATCTAATAAAGTTAATCAATATGGTTGTAAAGATAATAAAAAACAAAAATATAAAAAGAAAATTTGGAAAAAAACAAACCTATAAACCTAAATATAAACAATATTATAAACAAGGTGAAAGAAAATATTTTCGAGACAGAAAACAATATAAGAAAAAATATCAATCTAACACAAACTATTGTCCATCTAATAAAAAAGATTGTAAATGTTGGATATGTCAAGAAGACGGACACAAAGCCTACGAATGTCCAAAAAAGACTAAAAAAGAAAAAGAAACAAACTTACTAAAAATTGCATATGATCTTGGCTATGAACCTATAGAAGATTCAGAGATAGATTCAGATATAGATATTTATGCATATACAACTGATACTGATTCTGATTCAGGTAAACAGTCCTATGAAGGAGGCATTATTGGGTTTAGAACATGAGGGAAACCTCATATCTAACCTATCCAAAGTATACATTGCTAAAGCATACATTGGTATGAAAATACCATCTAAAGTAAACAATGATAAAGTATACAGTGATATGAAAATATCACCAAAGCATACATTGATATGAAAATTCTCATATCATCATTTAAAATATTAAAAGCAAACATCATTAAGCAATCATTCAGGTACCCAAAAGGCGCAAATATTCATTCATTGAAATGGAAGCCATCATGAAGCAGGTCAAACACCAGCTCAAACAAAAAGAGGAGCAAGAGGCATCATTAATCAGACAGCTTGAAGTAATCAAACGAGAAAAAGATCAACTACAACAAACAATACAAATTCTATCATCCTGTTCAGCATCTAAAGAAGAAGCAGCCAGCAGCTCAACAACAAAGCAACCAAAAGAAGAAATTTAAGAAATATCATCCGATGAAAGCCAACAAACCATGACGCCAAACCATAAGGAATATCCACCACTACAAACAGATCATAAAAAGAAATGGTACGTAATTTTCAACGGGGGAAACAAAGGAGTATATGACGACTGGGGAATCGCCAGTTCATATATTCTTGGAAAAAAATATCATTCACAAAAGCTACAGAACGAAAAATGAAGCAAAAACCGCATACAACGAAGCATACAAAGCAGTAATAAAAGATAACGTCGAATGTTCAAAAACAGTTCTCCTAACACCACAAAAACCTATATCTAGCTTCACACCACAAAAACCCGTATCCATCCCAAAATCCCTTAACCAGTTAAATGCAAAAATTGCCCTTGAATCCATTCTATCAACAAAAGAAAAAGAAGCCATGAAAAAACCATCTGCCAAAAAATTTGCCGAATTATGGGACAGCCTCATTTCATACACCGAGGTCCATTCTTTGATGGGCTTTTACCCAGTAGCCAGACGCCCAGGTCCTAAAGCAGTCTTCTTAGCCGACCTATCAGATCCTATGACTTTATGGGATTATTTTATTCATGGATTCATCGACACCATCTATTTAGAAGGCACCAATCTACACTGCATCAGCGAGTTCCCTTCTGCTGTGCAAACCATCATCAGAAATTATAAAGTACGATTTGCAAAACAGGAAAGAGGATTATTCATTAAAATGCACTCTAGCTACCCAATTTTTGATGAAGACTCTCAACTAATTGTCCCAAGTATTACTTTCGCAAATATGGGAATAAGCAATGGCTCAAAGCCAACAAAAGATGATCTACCACGAGAATCACCAACACAAGATCACCTAATATTTGCACTCACCGGTGTCTATTTAGCATCATCACGCATAGGCAATGGTAAAGATCAGAAGTCAAGAATCAGAGTGAACTACGCCAGTAAAACCTTCATTATCTATTCGTTAACAGACAGTGAAATCACTCCGGAAGCAATGAAAGCAATCGAAACTTTCGAACAACCTTTCGAAAAGTTTTCTCATCAACTAGCTGAATTACCTGCTGATATCAAAAAACAACTTTGCAAACATATTATGCATGCACCAAGACACAATTGCAGTCACTGTTCAGAAAACACAGAAGAAACACCGTTCATGGAAGATTAACAATGAAAGAAGAAATTATTCAAAAATATGTCTTTTCGGAGGCGGGAGGAATGACGTAAGCAATGACGAAAAAATTCATAATTGAAGACATTATTGAAGACACCTGTCCTTTCAATGTGGAAGGGATTATTATATTTATCATTATGTAAAGTGTCGGTAGAATAATTAGGAGTGTTATTTTATTTTATAAAAGTGTCGGTAAGATATTTCTATGTAAAGTGTCGGTAAGTGTCAATTATATTATTCGTGATGTAACATAAAGTGTGTAATCCTCAATAGTCTAGGGGGCTATAATGTAAATATGTATGTTATATTGCAATCGAACGATTGCAACAATAATTGTAACTGGCTCTCTTGAGCCTATAAATAGGGCCTTTGCCCAAATGAAATAAACAAGCTAAGTTTGAGTGTTTAAGACTTGAGTTGATCTCAATTGTCTTCTCTGTTGAAATAGTTGTTCTATTTCTGAATAGCAGAGTTCTATCCAAACATATCCATATAATCATCTAATCATTCAACACAATTTATCATCAAACTAATCCAACACATCATTCAGGTATAACCTTCTGCATCATTCAGGTATAATCTTTTCTTAATCTTTATTAATTCCGTCATGTTGTTAAATTTATCAAATTTATTAATTCTGTCATGTTGTTAAAATTATCAAATCAATTACGGGTGCAAACGAGCCAAGCTACTCGTGAGCTACTCGGGATCGGATCGATAAAAGTTCGACTCGAAACCGATTTTAAACGAGCCCGAGCCGAGCTCGAGCTTAATATTAAGCTCGTTTATTAAACGAGCTCAAGCTCGAGCCTATGTCACTAAGCTCGATTAGGCTCGCGAGCCTAAATGAGCCTTTATATAAAATAATTTATTATTTTTTTTATATTAAAATAAAAACATATTTCGGGATTAGGGATTTAGGGTATTAGTAAACGAGCTTCTTAACGAGCTCGAGCCGAACTTAAGCTTATTTAGGCACGTCAGACAAAAAACGAGCCGAGCCCGAGCCTAAATCGAGCTTGTATAATTATTTATGAGATCGAGCCGAGCTTAGTACAAGAAGCTCGAATCGAGCCGAGCTAAAGCTCGAGCCTCACATAACTTAAACGAGCCCGAGCCGAGCCAGACCAGGCTCGGGCTCGGCTCGACTCGTTTGCACCCCTACATCCGATGTAGTGTAATCGGATTCAGATGTTCTTGAGTATTTTGAGTCACTATCGATATGCTTGTCGGATGTTTTGCTGTTTTGCCATTTTAGTTATCTTTGACTAGATTCCGAACTTCAAAAAACTTGAAAACCTTCTTTTGCTCTTTTTGTTACACGTTAAAAGCTTTCTGCAAAATTACATTGTCACTTTTCCCGCTTTTCCATTACCGTTTCATGTTGTTATACAAATCGTTAAACAACATGACTTCTTTGTTCATCTTTCCCCATTTCAAATATATTTGATGTTTAGAAAGATATGGTGATAGGTTCATTCCTTTGTGGAACCTAGCTCTAACGCGCATAAAAATTCAGAGATGTTTTTGGTCTGCTCCTGTCATCGGATTTTCTGAAACGTCAATCCATGACTGTGCGTCTGTGCCAATACTAACACTTCTTGGGGTTCCCATGATTTAGCCTCCATGTTCTCTTTTCTTTTATTTTGTGCTTGAGCGGGTTGAGCTTCTTGAAAAAATTCGGGTTCGAAATCGGAAATGGGTGTTCACGATTGTGATTGTGTTTGTGGAACAAATTCGTGTCGTGTTTGTGAAACATACTCCAGTTGAGACACAAACTCAAAAGGATTAAAATTTGGGTCGAGTTGTGGTTGTTTGTGGAAGTGGTTATGTAGGTCGTTGTGGTTGTGAGATTTGTTGTGGATAATAAGGAAACATACCGCCATAGTGATAAAAATGGGGCGAATAAATCTGTTGATTGTATGAATGTCTTGGGGTTGTGGTGTTTCTAGTGAGTGTTTTTTGGTTGGTAGATTTTTCGGAGGATGACATTTTGAAAGGTTTTGAAACAAAAAAATGGTAAAATTTAAAATGTTTGTGAGTTAGTTCGGTTAAAAAACTTATGTACTTATAGAGTTAGTAAAACAAAATAATTTTGAATTTATGACCGTTTTGAACGGTCAAAAAAGCTAGTGAATCACAATCAAGGAAGAAGCACTCCCTTCCACTGCAGAACTACGGCCCTAGCCACACCTTACCCACACCCAAGGGGTAGTGTTCAAGTGGTCCAGTGTCGCACCCACTCCCTTGAGCCTAATGTACAATGTTATGGACAAGAGTTTCAAGCAATTTTTTTATGTCAACAACATTTTCCATTGGTGAATGGGATACTCTGAAGTCCATCATTATAGTGTAACCTTGGTTTCTTTGTGACAATGTAAAGCTTATAGGTATATGTTATATGTGTATTGTTACTATTTTAAGTTACATATTTTTATTATTATTTAATTACTAGGTTATAACTCGTATATTACATGGTTGATATAAGTTATAATGACTATAAATTCGTAATCATTAATCATAGATTTCAAACAATTATTTTTATATAGAATTTGATGTTTTGTTTGTAAATCAATCATTGTTATTTTAAATTAATTATAAAGATAAGTATGTTAATAATATTAAGAATTATTGTGTAGCATCTGGTTCTTGGTGCGTATTATTTTGTTAAATACTTTGCATTTTGGCCTTGGACTCGGCGAATTGAAGGTCCAACTCGTCGAGTAGAATCGAGAAGGGACACGGGACTTAAGCGATGGACTCGGCGAGTAGACCCTGTTTGAACAAAAACCCTAATCTGAGGGTTTGAACCCTATTTAAACACCTTAACTCGGCCTCCTTAGTCCCATTTGCTCCCAGAAGACCCCCATAGCAAACCCTAGTCGTTATTGAAGCAATCTAAGGCATTTGGAGTGACTTTGGTGCTTTTGTGATCCAAGGAGGGAAGGAAAAGCTTGAAGGAACAAGAGGAGGCTAAAGGGATCCGAGTTTGTGCACCATTTTCAGCTCATTGAAGGTAAAAAGCCTGTACCTTGCTCTTCCATTTGCTAGATCCCATTTTGTGAAGTTTTAGGGCTTTTCTAAGCCATTTTGGTCACCAACCATGATTGCAAGCATGGTTTGGAGTTGATGTTTCGGATCTAGGCCCTTAGAGGGGTTACAAGGCAGAAAGGAGTGTCTCTTGCACTCAAAGAAGGCCCCATGCTTTGAGAGGGCTTGTTTAAGGACCTTTTAAGCTCAAAGTCCCATGCAAGCACGTAAAGGTTGTAAATTTACATGCTAGATCGATTGTAGAAGCATAGATCTATCTTTTGATCATAGGTTGTACGTCAGAAATCGAAGATTCAGTGAGTGGTTGTGACCAACTCGACGAGCCCATTTTTGGACTCGGTGAGTCCAAGGTTCTGTCCCATATCAGTTGAGGGTCATATGGACCCAGTTGAGTGTGGAAAGGTTTTAAGGGGGTCCCAGGGAGTGACCCAACGTTCTGGACTAAGCCATTGTTCTGGAAATTCATGGGACTCGGCGAGTGCATTAACAGACTCGGCGAGTCCAAGGCAATCTTCTTAAGGATGAAGATGAATTCAACGAGTTGTTCATACAACTCGGCGAGTCAAGAACATGACCTGTGTATCAGTTGATGATGAACTCGACGTGTAACACTCGTGTTTCTAGCCTAGGCATTTATATTGAGTTGATAGTCTAGGCTAACCTTTGTAACTCATTTTGAAGAAATAAAAAGGAGTTATGTGAATATTATGTGAATAATGTGTTTTATGCTTAATTATTAGGGCTTAATTAATTAAGAATAAAAATAAGCGTCAAAATTAAAGTGTGAGATAAGCCCGATATCTTTACATAAAGTTGTAGTGGTCGAAACAAGGATTTCGGGGATATAAAGAATACCAAAATCCGAGTTATAACGAAGAAGTTATGACCTGTCGAAGTTTCGCGACAAAACCGGCACGGTGCTGAATGTCGTAAAAAGTGAGTTTTTGATAAACTACTTTTTAGCCTTAGTAATCTAAACGAAAGTTGTAGTATTCGTTAAACCAAGAAGTTCTATAAAAAGAACGCCCAAATCTGACTTCGTATGAGGAAGTTATGATTTTTCGAAGTTTCAGCGTAGCAGTAGACAACTAAAAACTCGAATTTTAGATCGAGCGATTTTTAGCCGACACAACCTAAACGAGAATTGAAGGTCTCGTTATTAGGAGCACAACGGTAAAAAGTCTGACGAAAACGGACGTCGGATGAAGAAGTTATGAATTTTTAACGGATTTCCTGTCCCGGTCTGTTAAAAATAATAATATAAAAATTAAAGTCAAAATTAGCCGACAAAGTCTAAACGGAAGTTGTAGATCGTAATTTTAGCTACGCGTGCATATAAAGAACGTCAAAAACGGAGCTCGTATGCGAAAGTTATGGATTTTAGAAGTTTTGGCGCGAAAACCGAGAAATTTCGCATAGTCACACTTTGCCACGTCACCCTCGCCTCGCATGTGACACGTGTCCTGCTGAGTCACCGAAGCTGCTGAGTCACCAGGCTGCTGAGTCACGAAGCCACCTGGCGAGGCGTGTCATGTCCTTCCGAGTCCGAGCTGCGGTCCAATCCGCTGACTACACGTAGAAGCCTCGGTGGCGAGCCTCGCATCCGACGCGTGTGTAGTGACTCATGAGTCCGAACCCTCGCAGGCGCCACGAACCCCCTACTTCGGACCCTAGACCTCGGTCCAATCACAAGCCGCCAGAGAGCCCTTCGCACGCGCAGCCCTCATGCGAGCCTCCCCCTCTGCGAGCCTTCTCAGCCGTCGGATCAGAAGCCTCCTGGCCGTCCGATCAGAAGCTTCCCCCTATAAATAGGAGGGTGCGAGACCTCCCGGGTATTTTTGGAATTTTGCCATATTTAGCCCCTAAACCCATATTTTCTTCATATTAACATCCCGCAAAGCCCCGATATCGATTGTAAAGCCCGGAATACCCCACGAAGTGCCCGAGAAGCCCGGAAAATTTATCTTTTCGGTTTCGAAGCCCGACTTTTGCAGAGCCCGGTTTCTCAATAAAACTCCCGGTTTTATTAGAAACGGTCGTTTTAGGAAACGAATTGCTGCCCGATTATCATCAAATCATGTAAGTGTATAGTCACTTTCATTTTACACATAGATATGAAGTATTTACCTTATAATACGTGCTATGTGTAAATGTATTAATTATTTATTTGAGGTGATTGTTGTGTTGATGTTTTATACAAGTTTTAAACTGTATAAGTATTTTTATCTACAAATATGTTGGGTAGAACATGGGTAGATTGTGATGTGTGATAAAATAAAATTGATGAGAGGCCTCGATGTGTTTTGAGATCCAGTCATCTAGCGGAGTTTGGATGACGACCACGGACTTTCTAGACAGTCCAGTGGGAAACATTAGCAGGTCCGCAACCTGTAGGTGTTAATGAACTAAGAGTGTTCATTCGCTGTACTCCATCCCCCTCATGGTTGCCTTTAGGACATGTATGGCTGAGGAAACCCCTTAGCAGTAGTGTCCATCCCGGTGATATTCTTTAGGCTAGGTCCCTTGTGACAAGTGTTTAGGGACATAAAGTGAGGATAACGGGAACGGGTAATCAGGGTTATTGTTGATTGATGAACTTAGTAAGTTTATTATTATTGTGGGTTGAAAACCCTATATGCTCACCAGGCTCCCAAGCCTGACCCACTCAGCTTTTTATGTTACAGGTAGTGGACCCCGAGCATAGTCGGAGGACAACGAGAGATTTTTGGATTATAGGCCAGTAGTTGTAAATAACTGTTGAAAGGCTTATAATGTCTTGTTTATGCTTTTGGATCTGTATCGGAACATGACATCCCGAGGTTTTGATATATATATGGAAAACATATACCTTCTTAATGAAGGGTTTTGATAAACTTTTATCATATTTTGTTTGGGGACCAATTCCGCAACATCTTTTAAAAAGATTTCTCTGATTTTATTTTAAAAAGCATAAATTAAATCGGTCTTTTCTGGCCGAGAAATTAGGGGATGTCACACGACGAGTTGTTCATACAACTCGGCGAGTCAGATGAGGATTCACTTGCTGTTCATTTAGAAGGAAAACTCGTCGAGTCATCGCCTAACTCGACGAGTAGAGATGGGTATGAGGTCTAATGGAAGGATAGGGACTCGGCGAGTTGGCGAGCCAACTCGGCGAGTCAGGTCAACTAGAAGTTGACTTTGACTTTGACTTGGTCAGGGGTAAAATGGTCTTTTTACCCTAAGGATAGTTAGCAGTGTATGACTAAGTGTTTTGTGGGAATTTTAGCCGGAGGATTTCCGGAGCAGCAACGGCAGCAGTCAGAGGATTCCCGCACAGTACAACAGCTACTACGAGGTGAGTTACGTTCCAGTAACGGTGGGTCTACGGCCACAATGCCGGCCCACTAGTAGGGATCGTATGTTAGATGTTTGTCTTTGTGATATTCATCTGCGTTGCTACTACCTGATATGTTATACGTTAGCGTGATATGATATGTGATAGTGATAGAGTTCGGTTGTTAGGACCGAAGGGTAGGTTAGGCACCCCATATATGCCTAACAGTATGTTATGATATGTATAGCTGCTAGCATGATATGTTATATGAGATAGAGGTAGTAGGAGGGGGAAAAGTCCCTAAGATTCGGTTGTTAGGACCGAAGGGTTGGTCGGACACCCCAGATAGGTCTGACAATAGATTATGCTATGATATATGTGATAGTAGTAGTAGGGGTGAAATAGTCCCCTAGGTACGGTTGTTAGGACCGAAGGGTAGTCAGCACCCCGAAATAGCTCGACATGGGTAGGTCAGCACCCTAGAATGACTTGACACGTGTAGGACGGCACCCCATAATGGCCGCATGGGTAGGTCGGCACCCCAGAATGGCCGTACGGGGAGGTCGGCACCCCAGAAATGCCTAGCAGTATGTATGTGATGTGATTGTATGGTATGTGGTACGATGGGGGAACTCACTAAGCTTCGTGCTTACAATTTTCAGTTTTGGTTTCAGGTATCTCTTCAGCAAAGGGGAAGGAGCTGGCGCGGTAGCGGCGCATCATACACACTCACTTTGTTTTCCGCACTATGAGATATTATGGGATTTGTACTCCGACATTATTATGTTTTGCGATTCGGTTTTCAGATACGAGATATGTTTTTATTAAATGATATAATCGGATGATATTTTGTTACAAATGTTTTGCAAATCACTTAATCAAAAATGAAATTTTTGGACGTGAAAATTGGGTCATTACAAGTTGGTATCAGAGCCCTGGTTTGAGGGATTCGGACACACCTTCGGGGGCATCTGGACTCAAACCGAGGGATTAAAAGATTTTTTAAGAAAGTGGTTTTCTAAAGAATAAAACAGAAGAGTTTTTGAGAAAGAACAAGTGTGTGATGTGCGCTACCGGCCGAGCTCAAGTAAGTATTCCCCAAAGTACCCATACAATGTTATGCTATGTTTATCAGATTCAGTAGAACTACATGCTAGAATAGGACTAAGGATCTAGGAATGATGCCTTATGTGTCTACTTTATGTGCTTCAGCTTATGAGAATTGCATGCTAGTATTGAGTAGACAGTAGTAGGATAGCCTATTTAGGTTATGCCTGGTAGTACGAGCTTAGCATTATATGATAGTTCAGCTTCTCATTATGAGGATAGATTTGATTGAGTAGTTTTCCTGCGCCTGAATGCTACTTGCTTTGTGCTTTGTGGGACTCTGAGTGATGGGAGTTAGTCATTAGGTGAATACGTCACATTACATGTGATCAGGGTTGAATAATCTCATAGTGTTGGATTTGGCCCTATTGCGCAACTCTTGTTTGAGTCCAACCGTTGTAGGGACGAGTATGTTACTCGAAGGATTATCTGAGCCTCATCGCATGTGATGGTATTCAGGTAATGGCTAACTGGCATTACAAGGAGGCCTTCAGCAACTGAGGACCGGTTTAGGTGGAGTCAGAGATTTTCTCTAGGGCAAGCCTAGAATGGGAATAGCAGAGGATCAGCAGTGGTGAAAGGGATCTGGCGGAGTCAAATTTGTCCTTGAGGAAGGTACAGATAGATGTGGAAGGTAGTATGGGCCCGTACTACTGAAAGTAGAGGATCCGTACCCGAATTAAGGAGGGCTGAGGCAAGACCAGGGAACTTGTAATAGATGTGATCCCTTTAGAGGTATCAGTATCACTAATGGTTGCCTGTATGTATTGCAGAATGGTGGTACTACGTCCGAGGCCAGCAGTTCGCAGTTCAGGAGAGGGATCGGGTTCGGGATTAGGTTCCGAGCCAGTAGATGAGAGGCTACGCGAGTTCATCGCGTCAGAGATCACCAGAGGCATCCTTGAGTCGACCCCTATCATTTTCGGGTCGATTAAGGAAGGGATAGTTGAGCTGATGGAGGACCGCCTCAGGGCGTTTAGGAGTGACATGGCATCTGGCCAGTCAGGATCTCGTACATTGTCCTTTAAGGACTTTAGGGGCAGTGGTGCGCCGGATTTCCATGGGGCGAAGGACCCCATTGTTGCCAGACGATGGATTGCAGACATTGAGTCCACACAGCTGACCAGCTTCTTCCTCGAGGAGTCGAAGGTGAGATATGTAGCAGGGTGTTTGAGAGACAGAGCTAGAGACTGGTGGGAGTCTGTTGGTGACTCATTGGGAGCCTCGGCTGTTGAGGCTATGACATGGTCGGATTTTGTGACCCGGTTCCGAGTAGAGTTTGTGCCAGCGGTAGAGCTTCAGCAGCTGGCCAGAGAGTTTTTGGACATGAGACAGGCTACGGAGACTGTGGCGGAGATCACCGCCAAGTTTCGGGAGAGGGCATTGCTGGTGCCCCAGTATGCAGGAGATGAGGATATGAGGAGGACCCGCTATCATGACATATTGCGAGCCGGAATTCGGGAGCATGTTAGTTTTTCAGCTTGCCCTACCCTGGAGTCCATGATTGCCAGGGCAAGGGAGAGGGAGATTGATCTGTTGCATGTCCGGAAGAGGAAAGTAGAGGAGGGGCAGTCGATTGGGGCTTCGGGGAAGAAGCCCAAGGGATCAGATGGTAGGCCGAAAGGCCAGTCAGGACCGGGCCGTTGCAGGAAATGCGACATGCCACATGAGGGGGCGTGTAGACTGGGATCGTCGGGCTGCTATAAGTGCAGCAAGACGGGGCATTTCAGCAGGGATTGTACTGCCCCTGCACCGGTTATTCATACGTCTGAGTTGCTGTGTTTCCACTGCAACCAGAGGGGCCACAAGAAGGCCAATTGCCCCCAGTTGACAGCAGCATCAGCGCTAGTGAAGGCGCCAACTCCAGCGACCCTGTGGATCACTGATGGCTGGCAGGGCAAGGCAGAGGGTCCAGTGGTGAGGAGTCGGGCATTCTAGTTGACTGCCGAGGAGGCACGCACTACATCCGATGTGGTGATGGTATGACTTCTTATTTATGTTGTTATGATATACTGCTGTGATTTTGATATGTTATGTATGTGCTCTGTTTAGGATCGTTCCATGTGAACGGTATCCTAGTTTAGGTACTATTTGATGCGGGTGCTACCCGATCATTTGTCTCTCTTACGCTTAGCAAGAAGTTTCCTGAGTCTTCTGACATGTTGGATTTCCCTTTAGAGGTAGAGATTGTTGATGACCGATCGGTGCGAGCATCGACGATATTCCGAGAGTGTGTGTTGAGATTATTCGAGGAGCGTTATCTGGTGGACTTGGTTCCCATTCCGTTGAGAGGGAACAAGGTGATTATAGGCATGTGGTGACGAGTATGACTTCTTATTTATGTTGTTATGATATACTGCTGTGATTTTGATATGTTATGTATGTGCTCTGTTTAGGATCGTTCCATGTGAACGGTATCCTAGTTTAGGTACTATTTGATGCGGGTGCTACCCGATCATTTGTCTCTCTTGCGCTTAGCAAGAAGTTTCCTGAGTCTTCGGGCATGTTGGATTTCCCTTTAGAGGTAGAGATTGTTGATGACCGATCGGTGCGAGCATCGACGGTATTCCGAGACTATGTGTTGAGATTATTCGAGGAGCGTTATCTAGTGGACTTGGTTCCCATTCCGTTGAGAGGGAACAAGGTGATTATAGGCATGGATTGGTTGAGCCCCAATGGAGCAGTGATAGATTGCGCACAGCAGCTGGTTCGGATTAGGACCCCAAGTGGGGGAGAGTTGGTAGTTCAGGGCGAGAGGCCACAGAAAGGACCAACCTTATGTTCAGCAGCGAGAGCTAGGCGTTACCTTCAGCAGGGTTGCGCAGGATATGTCGCTTATGTTATGGATACCTGGGAGGCGGGAAAGGCGACAGCGGGCGAGGTGCCCGTGGTGCGAGAGTTTATGTATGTATTCCCCGAGGAGTTGCCAGGGATACCTCCGGAGAGGCAGGTGGAGTTCAGGATCGACCTAGTCCCTGGTGCGGCTTCGATAGCCAAGGCACCATATCGGTTGGCTCCTCCTGAGATGCAGGAGTTATCTACACAGCTGCAGGAGCTGTTAGACAAGGGATTCATTAGACCGAGTAGTTCTCCCTGGGGAGCCTCGATTATGTTTGTGAGGAAGAAGGACGGGTCGCACCGGATGTGTATAGATTACCTGGAGCTGAACAAGGTAACGGTGAAGAACCATTACCCACTCCCGAGGATTGATGACCTCTTTGACCAGCTTCAGGGAGCATCTTGGTTCTCCAAGATTGATCTGCGTTCAGGATATCATCAGATGAGGGTCAAAGAGGAGGCTGTGCAGAAGACTGCATTTCGGATGCACTATGGTCACTACGAGTTTGTGGTGATGCCCTTCGGGCTCACCAATGCTCATGTCGTGTTCATGGACCTCATGAACCGCGTGTGTAGATCGATGTTAGACCGGTCTGTGATAGTGTTTATTGATGATATATTGGTTTATTCCAAGATGCAGGAGGAGCACGAAGAGCACCTGCGGGAGGTGCTGGAGACTTTGAGTAGGGAGAACTTGTATGCTAAGTTCTCCATGTATGAATTCTGGTTGCGCGAGGTGCAGTTCCTTGGGAATCTCTTCAACCAGAATGGGATTTCAGTGGACCCGACCAAAGTGGAGGCCATGATGAGATGGGAGGTTCCGAAGTCTCCATTTGAGATTCGGAGTTTCCTAGGATTAGCCGGCTACTATCAGAGATTCATTCAGGATTTCTCCAAGATATCCGTACCGCTGACCAGGCTAACGAGGAAGGTCGTGGTCTTTCGTTGGGGGCCTGAGCAGCAGGTCGCATTCGAGACACTGAGACAGAGATTGTGTGAGGCGCCAATCTTAGCCTTGCTAGAGGGCATGGAGGATTTTGTTGTGTACTGCGATGCGTCCATCTCAGGTTTGGGCACAGTATTGATGCAGAGAGGGCATGTCATCGCCTACGCGTCGAGGCAGCTGAAGCCTCATGAGGCGAACTACCCGAGGCATGATTTAAAGTCGGGGGCTGTTGTGTTCGCCCTCAAGATTTGGCGTCATTACATCTATGGGGTTCGTTGTACCATCTACACGGACCATAAGAGTTTAAGGTACCTCATGGATCAGCCGAACCTAAACATGAGGCAGCGTCGGTTGATGGACATGGTAAAGGATTACGATTGCGAGATCCTTTATCACCTGGGTAAGGCCAATGTGGTGGCCGACGCGCTTAGCCGCAAGGCAGCGCCAATCAGGGATATCTGTCTGAGGATGACAGTGGTAACTCTGTTGTTGGAGCGGATTCAGGAGGCCCAGCAGGAGGCCATGAAGGAGGAACACCGGAAGAGCGATCGAATCGTGGGGCAGGTTTCCTCCTTCGAATATGACAGCCGAGGATTACTGACACTACATCGTAGGGTGTGGGTGCCATACCTCGGGGGTGTGCGCTAGGTTCTGATGGAGGAGGTGCACAAATCTCGGTTTTCCATTCATCCTGGGGCGACGAAGATGTATAGGGATCTTCGTCTGGATTATTAGTGGCCCTACATGAAGCGGGATGTGGCATGGTTTGTGGAGCGGTGCTTAACCTACAGGAAGGTCAAGGCTGAGCATCAGAGACCTCACGGCAAAATGCAGCCGTTGGATATTCCACTTTGGAAATGGGAAGACATCACGATGGATTTTATCACAAAGCTTCCCAGGACCGCGCGGGGAGTGGATTCGATTTGGGTCATCGTCGATCGATTGACCAAGAGCGCCCATTTTATCCCGATTCAGGAGAGTATTTCGGCCGAAAGGTTGG
Source organism: Lactuca serriola (assembly GCF_051521515.1). Classification (NCBI taxonomy): domain Eukaryota; kingdom Viridiplantae; phylum Streptophyta; class Magnoliopsida; order Asterales; family Asteraceae; genus Lactuca; species Lactuca serriola. Next base: position 67,360,277 of record NC_136416.1, on the reverse strand, counting down.
TCGATATCTATATCAGGGAGGTAGTGGCGCGACACGGGGTGCCAGTGTCAGTGGTTTCAGACAGGGATGTGCAGTTCACTTCCAGGTTTTGGAAGAAGTTTCATGACGAGCTGGGTACTCGTCTACATCTTAGCACCGCCTTTCACCCGCAGACAGATGGTCAGAGCGAGCGGACCATCCAGACCCTTGAGGATATGCTGCGAGCATGCGTATTAGACTTCGGAGGTAATTGGGATACCTACCTTCCATTGGCAGAGTTCTCCTATAACAATAGTTATCATGCGAGCATTGATCGTCCTCCCTTCGAGATGTTGTATGGGAGGAAGTGCAGGACCCCGATATGTTGGGGCGAGGTAGGCCAAAAGGTGATGGGGAGCACTGAGGTAGTGCTCAAGATGACAGAGAAGATCCAACAGGTCCGGAGCAGGCTTCAGACTGCTCAAAGTCGGCAGAAAAGCTATGCCGATAAGTGTCGATCGGACTTGGAGTTCCAGGTCGGTGATATGGTTCTTCTGAAGGTGTCGCCATGGAAAGGCGTTATCCGATTTAGGAAACAGGGCAAGTTAGGCCTCAGGTACTTTGGGTCGTTCAAGGTTATAACTCGGGTGGGCAAGGTGGCATATAGGCTGGATTTGCCAACCGAACTCAGTCAGATACACAGCACTTTCCATGTTTCTCAGCTGCGAAAGTGCCTGGTGGACGACTCAGCAGTGGTACCCTTGGAGGACATTCAGGTTGATGGTAGTCTGAATTACATCGAGCGGCCTATAGCGATCCTTGACCGGAAGTCAAAGGATCTGAGGAACAAAAGAGTGGAACTCGTGAAGGTGCAATGGCAGCACCGGAAGGGGTCGGAGTGGACTTGGGAGCCAGTGGACGAGATGATGGAACATTACCTCGAGCTGTTTCAGGATCGAGCAGCAGACTTCGAGGACGAAGTCTAAAATAAGTGGGGGAGATTTGTAGTACATGGTTCTTGGTGCCTATTCTTTTGTTAAATACTTTGCATTTTGGCCTTGGACTCGGCGAGGTTAAGGTCCAACTCGCCGAGTAGAAGCGAGAAGGGACACAGGACTTAAGCGATGGACTCGGCGAGTCGAGTCCCGGACTCGACGAGTAGACCCGGTTTCGACAAAAACCCTAATCCGAGGGTTTGCACCCTATTTAAACACCTTAACTCGGCCTCCTTAGTCCCATTTGCTCCCAGAAGACCCTGATATCAAACCCTAGTCGTTATTGAAGCAATCTAAGGCATTTGGAGTGACTTTGGTGCTTTTGTGATCCAAGGAGGGAAGGAAAAGCTTGAAGGAACAACAGGAGGCTAAAGGGATCCGAGTTTGTGCACCATTTTCAGCTCATTGAAGGTAAAAAGCTTGTACCTTGCTCTTCCATTTGCTAGATCCCATTTTGTGACGTTTTAGGGATTTTCTAAGCCATTTTGGTCACCAACCATGATTGCAAGCATGGTTTGGAGTTGATGTTTCGGATCTAGGCCCTTAGAGGGGTTACAAGGCAGAAAAGAGTGGCTCTTGCACTCAAAGAAGGCCCCATGCTTTGAGAGGGCTTGTTTAAGGACCTTTTAAGCTCAAAGTCCCATGCAAGCACATAAAGGTTGTAACTTTACGTGCTAGATCGATTATAGAAGCATAGATCTATCTTTTGATCATAGGTTGTACGTCAGAAATCGAAGATTCAGTGAGTGGTTGTGACCAACTCGACGAGCCCATTTTTGGACTCGGTGAGTCCAAGGTTCTGTCCCATATCAGTTGAGGGTCATATGGACCCAGTTGAGTGTGGAAAGGTTTTAAGGGGGTCCCAGGGAGTGACCCAACGTTCTGGACTAAGCCATTGTTCTGGAAATTCATGGGACTCGGCGAGTGCATTAACAGACTCGGCGAGTCCAAGGCAATCTTCTTAAGGATGAAGATGAACTCAACGAGTTGTTCATACAACTCGGTGAGTCAAGAACATGACGTGTGTATCAGTTGATGATGAACTCGACGAGTTGTTCATACAACTCGGCGAGTCAGATGAGGATTCACTTGCCGTTCATTTAGAAGGAAAACTCGTCGAGTCATCGCCTAACTCGACGAGTAGAGACGGGTATGAGGTCTAATGGAAGGATAGGGACTCGACGAGTTGGCGAGCCAACTCGGCGAGTCAGGTCAACTAGAAGTTGACTTTGACTTTGACTTGGTCAGGGGTAAAATGGTCTTTTTACCCTAAGGACAGTTAACAGTGTATGACTAAGTGTTTTGTGGGAATTTTAGCCAGAGGATTTCCGGAGCAGCAATGGCAGCAGTCAGAGGATTCCCGCACAGTATAGCAGCTACTACGATGTGAGTTACCTTCCAGTAGCGGTGGGTCTACGGCCACAATGTCGGCCCACCAGTAGGGATCGTATGTTAGATGTTTGTCTTTGTGATATTCATCTGTGTTGCTACTACCTGATATGTTATACGTTAGCGTGATATGTTATGTGATAGTTATAGAGTTCGGTTGTTAGGACCGAAGGGTAGGTTAGGCACCCCATATATGCCTAACAGTATGTTATGATATGTATAGCTGCTAGCATGATATGTTATATGAGATAGAGGTAGTAGGAGGGGGAAAAGTCCCCGAGATTCGGTTGTTAGGACCGAAGGGTAGGTCGGACACCCCAGATATGTCTGACAATAGATTATGCTATGATATATGTGATAGTAGTAGTAGGGGTGAAATAGTCCCCTAGGTACGGTTGTTAGGACCGAAGGGTAGTCCGCACCCCGGAATAGCTCGACATGGGTAGGTCAGCGCCCCAGAATGGCTTGACATGGGTAGGACGGCACCCCAGAATGGCCGTACCGGGTAGGTTGGCACCCTAGAAATGCCTGGCAGTATGTATGTGATGTGGAATGCTACACTCTATATTATTTCCATTAAAAGTAAAACACTTGTCTTTCCCTTGATGCACTATGATATATGTCAATATATACAAAGAGTCTATCTCTATGTATAGAAATTGTATAAAAAATAAATGTGTATAATCTACTTTCCATAACAAACCTTCCTCATATTGAGGAAGGGAATAATCATCGACTAATACACCCCCACAGTTGAATCGGAAGGATGATGAACATTGAGGATGTTTTTGAAGTCTTCAAAGAGGACGAGAGGTAGACCTCTAGTGAAGATAGTTGCAACTTGATAATGAGAGGGAATGTGAAAAATACGAACTTGACCATGTGGTACTTTCTCCCGAACGAAATGAATATCGAGCTCTATGTGCTTGGTACGTTGGTGTTGAACTGCGTTACATGATAGGTAGAAGGTGTTAGCATTATCGCAATATACCAACGTGGTTGTGGTTTGTGGAATATGAAGCTCAAGCCTTAAGTTTCGAATCTAACATGTCTCAGATACTACATTGGAGACTACCCTATATTCTGCATCTACGCTTGATCGAGAGAGAGTATTGGCTAGTGTTTGGAAGACCATGAAATGAGGTTGTCTCATAGATAGATACAATAGCCCGAGGTGGAACGTCTTATGTCCGGACAACCTGCCCAATCGGCGTTTGTATAGGCTAGAAGTTTCTTGGAGGGTGATTTTGTGAGTAGTAACCCATGAGTGATCGTAACTTTAATGTACCGCAAATGTCTTTTAGAGAATTAAAATGGGATGTGCGAGGAGCATGCATGTGTATGCAAATTTGCTGAATGGCGTAGCTGATGTCTGTTAAGGTGAAAGTCAAATATTGGAGGGCCCCGACAAGTTGATGATATTGCACACCATTGTCAGGTAGTGGAGTACCATCATTGTTGTTTAATTTTGTCTTGTTGTCAACCGGTGTGGAGGAAGGGTGGCAAGAACTCATTCCCGCCCTTTCAAGAATTTTGTTGACATATTTTTGTAGTGATAAGAAAAGCGAGACTTTTCTATGGGATACAGATATGCCAAGAAAATAGTTTAGGGGTCTAAGTCCTTCATTGCGAACTCTTTTGCTAACAGCGTCGTAAACTCATGGTGAAGATGAGGTGATGAGGTAATAAGTAGGATATCGTCGACATAAGGGAGTAGGAATACCGTGTGGGTACCCTTTTTGTAGACAAATAACGAGCGGTCACATTTTCTATGTTTCAAGCCCAATTTGGAGATGTAGTCAGCAAATCATTGATACCAAGATTATGGTGCTTGTTTGAGGACGTATTGAGATCTTTTGAGTAGACATACATGATTCGGGAATGAGCGGTCTAGAAATCTGGGTGGTTGATGCATGTAGACCGTTTCGTGAAGTTTTCCGTGGAGAAAAGCATTTTTCACATCTAGTTGGTGAATTTGCCACTCATTAGAAAGAGCTATGGATAGGACCATACATATTGTTGCCAGTTTGACCACGGCGCTGAAGGTTTCTCCATAATCGATGCCTTCTTTTGAGACCTGCATCACACATCAAATGAGCTTTGTATCGCTCTAAAGAACCGTCATATTTGGTTTTATGACGAAAAATCCCTATAATGCGCACTATATTCATATGATGAGTTCTTGGGACTAAATCCCACGTGTTATTATCAATAAGGGCCCGAAATTCATCAGTCATGGCACGTTTCCAATCTGTTTTTTTGAGAGCAACAAGGGGGTTTCGAGGTAAAGAAGAAATGGAGTTGTTTGTATGGAGATTGTAATGTTGTTTCGGTTTTGAAATACCCGACATACTTCGGGTATGAATGGTGCGAGTAGTGGCAACATATGTGTTTGAGGGAGCTATTTTCGAAGATGAAATAGGAGAAGATTGGGCAATTTATGGTTGTGTTTTTAAGGTAGAGATGGACCGAGGACAATGAGAGGAGGTGGGGGAGGGTTCGTTTGAGAGGGGATCTTAGTTGGTTGGGTGGAGGGAGGTTCGGTGTTCACTTGCGGATTTTGGGTGGACCAAATGGGTGGGTGTGGGTCCGATGATGAGCGGGTGTGAGAAGAAGGTTTCAAAGATGATAGTTTCGAGTAAGGAAAATTTGTATCATCAAAGATAACATGTCGGGAGAGGATAATGGTTTGGGTTTTGATGTCAAATCATTTGTAACCGCGGTGATTAGTTAGGTGACCCAAGAAAATTCAAGGCTGGGAACGTTGTTGTAGTTTGTAGATTGTGATAGATGGGGTGAGTGGGTAGCATAAGCATACAAATATGCAGAGATGGGAGTATGTGGGTTCCAGATAATAAAGAAAATGTGTAGGGGTGAGGTTTGCAAGAGGTTTTCTAGGAAGGATGTTTAGGAGATATGTTGTATGTTGGAGGGCATGATGCCAAAAATTGGATGGCACATTGGAGTGGATGAGAAAGGTTTGAAGGATGTTTTTTATTGATCGTATTTTGCATTCCCCTTTGCCATTTTGCGATGATGTGTATGGGCAAGAGAATCTGAATTAGATGCCATTTTGTGAACAAAAATTTTGAAAATTTTGATTGTTAAATTCTTGGCCATTGTCACATTGTATGGTTTTAATAGTGTGGTGAAATTGAGTTTTCATCATGGAAAAATTGAAGGAAAATAGAAAAGACGTGGGACTTTTTGGCAAGAGGATATGTCCACAGGAAGTTTTTTTGTCATCTAGAAATAAAATATAATATCTATGACCGCTTGAACTTGGTATGGGCGAGGTCCATAAATCCGTCTGAGTAATATCAAAAGGTAAATGAGTAATAGATGTAGAACTAGAAAATGGAAGTTTTATTTGTTTACCCAGCACACAAGATTGACAAATAGAAGATAAATGTTTAGAACTAGGAAAATGTAAACTATAACGTAAAGAAGATAAAACATCCACGCCCGGGTGTCCAAGGCCATGATGCCATAAATATTTGGTTATTGAAGCAAAAAACAAACGGTTGTGTGACTTGGGAGGCGGACTGGATAGTGAAGGGGCAAAGATCGCCATTGTTATTGCAACGCAGGAATGGAGTCTGTGTCAGGAAGTTCTTCACATCAAAACCGGATGGGTCAAATTCAACAGAAACATTATTGTCAGTTGTAGGACGACGAATATATAAAAGGTTTTTGATAAATTTAGGAGTGTGAAGAACATTTTTCAGATGTAAAGGAGGAAGAGGATAAGGGAGAGTTTAGTGACATGTACCATGAATTGGAATACTAGAGCCTTTACCAACGATTACATTACAAAAAAAGACCATTATTAACATAAGACGTGAAGTTACCTGATTGGTTAGTCATGTGAGATGTGGCTCTGGTGTCAGCATACCAAGTTTGATTTGGTGGGTTCATTATCATGGTGTGAAATGCTTGCTCGAGATCAGTTGGTGTATAGCTTCCTTCTGATGCAGCATAAGCTTGTTGAGGACGGTTTCCTAGAATACCAGGGCTAGTGAAGGTGGTCTAAATTGCCGAGTTGGGTATGGACAGGGAGGATAAGCCCATGGTGTGTAGTTGGGATATGCCCATGGTGGCGGTCCAGACCATGGTTGAGAGGGACGAGACCCCCGGTTGTATGTTTACTGTGGAGGATTGTTTTTGGTATTACGTCCTCTTCCACTGGAGAACCATCCATGACCTCATCCGTTTCGGCCTCATCTACGCGCACGACTATGGTCTGTTGATTGATGTTTCTAGAAATTGTTTGATTGGTGGAGTCGGGTGTGATCGTCGGAGTTTGAATGAGAGCCGGTGGCTATTGTTGAAACAGCTAGGGATGTGGCAGAATTTCTATTTGTGACAGTAGAGGCATCATATTGATATGCTTTTTAGGATTCCTCCATGACAAGTTTGGACCGAAATTCATAAAAATCAGGCAATGGGGTTTTTTGTTGAATGAGCATGGCCAACCCTTCGTAGCTTTCATTAAGGCCAACAATGAACTGTACAAAAAGTCGTTGATTTGAGACTGGATTTTCGACATTTTCTAGTTGGTCTGCTAACATCTTCATATCTTGACAGTAACAAGAGATGTTGGGATGGTGATCAAGTCTTGTGGAGACGAATTTACTGTCAAGATAGACGGCTTGTGTGCTTTGCTTGTGTTGAAAAATGTTTTCAAGGACAGTCCAAGCTTGAGATGCAAAGGTGTTAGGTTTCAGAATGGTGTGTAGAAGATTGTTTGAGATGGTCTCGTATATCCATTGGAGGATGATGGCATCAAGACGTGACCATGTTTCATATTCAACAGCAGCTTTGGTTTTCTCGACCTCAGTAGCTGTAGAAAAAGATGGAGATGAGGAAGGTGGCTTAAATGAAGAGTCGATGTGATTACCAACTTGAAAGGCCCGACAATGGATACGAAATAATTCTGCCCAGGAGGTGTATTTCCCATTTTCCATCTCAAGGGTAAAAGTAATGAAGTTTCAAATGTTGGTTACTATGATAGTTGGGTGGTTCTTGGGATCCATTGAAGAAGAGATGGTTGTTAGAAGAATGGAGAAAATGAACTGGGGCGGCAGAAATGGAGAAGATGGAATTTTAGGGTTTTTGGTATTTAGCTCTAATACCATAAAACACGTTTGTATTTCCCTTGATGCACTACGATACATTTGATGTCAATATATAAAAAGAGCCTATATCTATTTACAGAAATTGTATCAACAATAAATGTGTATAATCTACTTTCCATAACAAACCTTCCTCATATTGAGGAAGGGAATAATCACCGGCGAATACTTTGTCCCTCTCATGGTCTCTGTTCTTTTCCTTGTAGTTGTCTTTTTTTTTCTATATCTCTTCATATTTGTGTCGAGTTATCTATCCCAAACTTTTTACATGCTTGTTGAGGATTTAATTTTGAAGCCATTTGAGCCATGCTGAAAATATGAATACCATAAGTAGCAATTTTAGGCGGTCTGGCTTGATATGACCAACAATTAACCTTATTGTGGTTGGAATCTAAGAGCTTGGTGAAGGAGATCAATCATAAAAAAGCATGGCTGAAACACCGTAAAGTAAATAGATTTATTCAAAAGTTGGAGTGGGTTTCTCCTCAATACGCAAGCACATAAGAAAGAAGAAAAACCAAGTGAAAAAGTAAGGTGATTATGGAAAGATTTGCATGCTTTGTACATGTATGAAGAAGAAGCACTGGATTTCAAAAACTAATGTCATATGATGCATACATGCTCTCCAACTCCAAAATATCTCTATTAACATCACAAATATCAAGACCAATCAAATAGGAATAAGAATGAATGTAATTACACCATCCATTTTAGTGTCACCGAATGAAAAGGCATATTAGAACAACAAAAGGAATTGCCAAAATTGTTATTGCCTTCTGTCTCAAAAATTGTTATTTTGTAAGTTTGATGTCAAACTTTGAAGAGAAAGGACGATGAGGGATTTTGAGATATAGAAGGCAATAACACTAAGGATGATGAATCATTAGGATGTTAACATTCTTTCCATCAAAATCATTTCCAAAGGATATATCTATTAGGTGTGTAGACATTTTACTTTTAATGGAAATAATATTTAGCGTTTAGAATTTTTAATCACCCTCTCCAGTTGATTATAATATCCATAAGTCTTAGAGGGAGAGAACACTTAAGAGTCATAACATGTTGAGTTTTATTTATTACTTTTTATTACATAACATTTAATCTCATAATCATATTGTAACATCCCGAATTTCAGGTGCGTCTCTTAAACCTTTCTCCTTTTCCAGGATTGTCAAGTTAAACCCTTACTTGAAATATTAAGGCAAATGAGTACGCTGGGCGTACTGAAGAGTATGTTGCGCGTACTCATGTGCTTAAGTTGGATGTGGACTCGCCTAGGTACGCTGGGCGTAGCGAGCCTATATGCAAACCCTAATTTGTGGCTTGTACACAATAAAAGGAATGTTAAGGCCTTATCCTTAGCCACCATTTTAGAGAGTGAAACCCTATGAGAGCATTTCCTTTGTCCTAAAGCTTGTGTGTGAATGTTTTGAGCTAAAATTGTATGTGTGTGTTAGTGAAGAAGAAGGGGATGTGCTTGTGGAAGCTAGGGTTTGAAGTTCAAGCTTGGATCTGAGTTCTTCAGAGGGAGGAGCTTCACTTAGAGGTAAAAAGCTTAGAAATTTCCTCTTTATTCTGGTTTGGTGTTGCATGGTCCATTTCTAGGGTTTAAGTTCCAAAGGTGGAGGCTTTATGAGCAAAATGGGCTCCATGGACCTAGATCTGTCCCATTTCAGTGTTATGTGTGTTGTAGATCCATAAAAATCCCAGCTTGGTCGTCATTAGGGAGTCATGTTTGAGTTATGGGCTTTAAAGTGTTGGAAGGGGAATGATTTGGGTGTTGGTGACTCTCACAGCCATGCAAAGGCTTAAAGTCACCAACTTTATGGATTAAGAGGCTTAGGGGTAGTAGGATCTGGGAGTTGGACGTGTGTCTTAACCGTTTAAGACCCCAAAAGCAAAGGAGCATGAAACTGGGACTTACACGGGGCGTAATCCCAATATGTGCAGCGTAGGGGGTCGCGTTCCCCGATTATGTGAGGTTGCCGGGTACGCCCAGCGTAACCCGAAGAGTTGACTTTTCTTGACTCTTAGGGTTTGGTCAATGTTTGGGTCTTTGAGCCATGAGAGGGGTAAAATGGTATTTTACCCTTCTGAGAGTGCTAAGAGAGGGATTAGTCTATCCTTGAGAGTTGTAATTAGAGTACTTATTCCATGTGATTAGGCGGAGGCTAGACCAGATTTGTGCCGAGTTCGAGATTTACCAAGTTACCCGAGGTGAGTCTTCTTACTATACACTACCTAGAGTGGTATTTATGTGTAGATCGGAGGGTCTTGTATGCTATGTGTATGTCTGAGATTATGTGCATTTTGTTATATTTATGCCATATGTTGTATAGACCGGACCGGAGGGTCTAACGATATAGACCGGACCGAAGAGTCCAACGATACAGACTTGACCAAAGGGTCCGACAAGCTATGACGGACCAGAGGGTCCAACGAGCTACGGGACTGGAGGGTCCCACTGAAACACATCGACTGGAGGGTCGTACTGTAGCGTCGAGTGGCATATGTGTTGTATGTGGTATTTTGGGGAACTCACTAAGCATTTATGCTTACGGTGTTTTGTGTTATGTGTTTCAGGTACCAGTGAGGATCGCGGGAAGGCGCCGGCAGGATCAATACACACTATTGGATTTTTTATACATTTTGATCTTGGGATGTGTTTTTATGGATTTGATATGTGATACATCGAGATTTGGGAATATTTATGAATGAAATTACATTTTAAAAAGTGAAAAGTTGTTTTGAAATTTACGTTGTTACATATGTAAATTACATCTTTTTTCCAAGTTAATTCAAACCACCTAACGTAAATCATCAATAACAATAAAAATATGTTGATTTTCTCTTAAGAATTTTCCACCCCCTTGTCATCTCATCCAAAAGTGATCATTTATGTTGGTAAATCTAACTAAAATTGAACAAATATGATCTAATATATGATCAACATAATATAAGCATGTGATAATCCTTTTAGGATGTAATTCAAGTCGAACCAAAATAACTACATTTAATTTTCATATCTTGGACAAAGATAACATGTCGGGGAACTAAAAATGATACAAGATTGCATGGAAGCATAATGCGGTTTAAGTACTCAAATCATTTTATCATACAAAATGTCTTCATCCATCCAGTATGTTGATAACAAAATTGGAAGGCATACCAAATATACACACATATATTCAAATATGGTTTAGAAAGAGTAAGAGAGACGAAAAAATACAAGTTTATCATTATGCATAACATGAGAAAGAAAACTTGATATCGACTTGAGAGGTGATAGTATTGAACTTGAGTCAAGCTTTCTTTGATACATCTTGTTAAAAATTTAAGGTTCTTGTTCTATAATTCCATAATAAAATTGGAAAATCATCTTTTTGTATGTAAGCTAGGAAGAAAACAACCAATCCAGGGTTCTCAAGTCTAGAAAATAACTAAAATGGTTATAAATCAAGGGACATACCTATGAAACTAAATACAATAAAATCCAGAAGGAAATGAGGATTTTTATGGATGAAACGACTCTAGGAAATGATCAAATATTTGGTATCTATATATCTTCAATGTATTGACTAATGTTTGAAATATCCGATTTATTGCTCCTAAAACATCATTTGGCACAATTATGATAAGCCTCTAAACATCAATGTTTTCAAATTTCTCAAATAACTTGACATTCATAGCCTAAGTTGTTGGGAATTAATAGCATCAAGTACACAATCAAAAGGTAGCAGAATAATCAAAAAATTACCTAAGTGCATGTGCGTCGTAGAATCTAGGATTTACTAGTTTTAGCAATGTACTTAAAAATCAAACTAAAGAATGGTAGAATACTTACCTTTTGATCCTTAGATCATGTGATGGAACACATAGTATTTTGTATGTGGCTACACAACTATTCTTTTATTAGATATGGTATATTATGTGTAAAAAATATAAGTACCTTGTTATTATTAATAAGATATCAAGTACATTGTTTTATATATCAGTAGAAAAAAAATGCAGCTTTTCTATTTAATTAGTGTGGTAGAGTAAAAGTTAGGGGTGAAGAATCGGAAAACATTGACCATATTTGATCATTAGTGGAGGGGAGGGTCTAATCATCAAAGATTCTTCTTAATACCATTAAAAAGGTCATACTGGAAACATATGTCCATCTTTTTCCCTGACCTATAGTAGAAGAATCATCATCATAAAAATGGAATTTCAAGTAATAAATATACACCTACATGAATAATGGAAGTGTGGTTCTCAATTTCTTATTCTTTGGCTATCACATCCTTTTTCAACTAACTAGGTATATTGCAGGCTCTACATGTATCATCAGAAGCGGAAGGAAGATCAAACTTGTGGGCAATTTTCATGTAACATCCTAAAAATCGAACCAAAAAAATTCTAAAAATCAGAGTATAAGTTTACCAAGGTTTTATTCGTAATCGTTAATACTCATGAAATCATATTTTCACAACACATCAACATAATCATAGTAAAAATATGGAAGCTAATTCTTGTTTTGAAAACCATAACCTAACATAGAAATTTATAAACTAAATGTCGTGCCCCTTCGAGAATGTCCAAATATCATAGTTAAGCTAGCTCCTTGCCGTTCGAACTCAAAGGACATGTAACTAAAAACATAAAGTAGCAAATGTAAGCCTAAGTCTTAGTGAGTAATCATAACACTCGCTCATTATAGAAATCACATGCATTTTTCATCATACACACAGACATCATGTAATAATCATATAATTATACACATAATATATGCTATCATACTTACCCCAGTGAACTAGATTCCCTTTTTGAGAGGCTTTTCTCTAGTTGACCAATATTGATCACTTCCCTTTCTAAGAGGTTTTTCATGATCTTACATCCTTTTAATTCAACTAGATTCCCTTTCTAAGAGGTTATATGGTCTTATTTAACTATATATTTTAGGTCATTATCTTAATATATTTGATTTAAAATGTTATATATAAGATATATGATAGTAAATATGCTTTGAAATATTCATTTACAATTAAAATTAGAGATCAGATGCTATAGGAGAAGAATGGAGCTGAAACGGAAAAAAATGGAGCTAAATTGATGAGCTTGAAACAAAACAACAAAAAGACTTGCTAAATTATAATTGGGATGATGGACCTCTCTTCAGTATCTTGGTCATTTTTAATGACTTGTAACTCTGATTAAGGAGATTCAAGATGTTCTGGAAACTAGACAAAATTTCAGACGACTTTCGAGTTCGTGCGAAATACGGATTCCAGTTACCATGCCCAAGTGAAGGCATTACCATGTCGTGGTGTCTCAAAAATCCCAAAAAATGTCTGCCTTGATATAAGTGTTCGTGTGCAACAAGGAAATTGACCAGTACGATGTGTTGAGACCTCTACCATACTGTGGTGTCGCCGAATCTATAAAAATGTGAGATTTTTAACCCTAAACGAGGGGAAACCTTTGGTAGCCTATAGCTATAACTTTTGCTTCTTTTGGACATCTAGAAACCCCTAGGTTTTGATTTCGAAGCTAGAGATTCGATTGGAGAAAGTATTTGAAGATTCAATCACTATTGGCATCGAGATTTCACTTTGGGTTTGCTTGATGATCGTGTTTTGCAATATTTAGTGATGTTTTTCTGCTTTAGTTTACTGATTATGGTGTAAAAACTTTTACTTTCACTAGATGTAGATGAACCTTTTTTAAGTATGTTTTGATTTGGTTTGTAGGATTATGTGATTTTGGTTAATACTTGTGTTCGATTGAGCGCTTTACCTTTCATGTTAAAGGTATGACTTTTATTGCCTATTGTTGAGTTAAGTGTAGTTAAGAGGACCAATCTAATTACATTAACTTGAATCTTATTTAGTTTATGACCATTAAACTCTTAGGACTAAAGATTGATAATCCTAGGGTTAGGTAATATTAATTGTTGACTTTGACTGTGTTAGAGAGTATTAGTTATCCATGCAATGTTTCGATTGATTGTCATGACCATTGACAAGAAATCACTAGATCATATCTTTCATAGTTCGAATATATTTAATTAATTATGTGTTCACTAATTGCATGATATTTGTGTTGGTTGTTCATTAATTATTACTATTAGGAATTCCGACCAAGATAACTGGTCATATTATTATTCTATAATCAACTTAGTAATCCATTTCAGTTCTAATGAATCAAACATAGAAACTTGGGGGATTCGTATTCTAGTGGAAATACTTATTATCTGTTGTTTTAGTTTGGTTCTTTACTTCGTTTGTTTCATTGAGCGTTAAAACCAGTTTAATTTAGTTTAAACACCCCCTTTTTTACTTTACTATTATTAATTTAATTAACATTTGAATTATTTGATCTAAACCATTCACGTTTCCCTAGTGTTCAACACCTTTTTTTTACCACAACCATAATACTATATGATTAGGTTCACTGCCTAGTGTGTGTATTAGTTTAGGCGTGATAAATTAGTATTTATAAATTTAAAACCAGTGCATAACAAACAGATCAAGTTTTTGGCGTCGTTGTCGGGAAAAGGTTGCGTTTAGTTCATACTCTTTATTTTGTTATTAAATTTTGCTTAAAGTTTAATTTTCTAGTTTTCTAGTTTTGTATTTTTATTTAAATGGATACGATTAATTCTATTCTTGAGCATGAGCTACAGGCACAAGATGGTCTATTTGATCCAAAAAAAGATTTGGAGGAGTTAGAAAGATTACAAGCAGAAGACTTAAGAACAAGAACAAACTGAATTGTAGGGGCCACGTCATGGTTTGATCAGTACCACGTTGTGGTCCATTGTTTGTCTAGATAGTGTTTCAAAACATGGGGTGATGATTTTGTCTTTGGAGAGAGTTCTGATGTGCAATCCATTTCTGATGAGTGTCCAACCGTTTCTAACCCTTGTCAATTTTTTGGAATTTTATTGATGCTCGCTCGATTGGCCGATTTTCGAAATGAGGAGTCAAATTTTACGAATTGGTCCAAAAAGAGTATTTAATGAAACAGATGGATTGACAACGACGCTATTAGAAGTTTATTAAGTTGTGAGTCCACCTTAAGACTTGCATAAAAAGAAGCGCTTATCATGAGGCAGCCTAATTTTTTTTTTAATTTTCTTTTTCTTTTTGTTAAGTTTGCATTTTCTTTTTCTTTTAGTTTTTATTTTTATTTTTATGTTTTTATAAAAGTGCTTCAGATGATTCTTACTTTTATTGCAAGCAAATTTCTAGTTAAGGAATTGATGATGGGAAAAAAATTCAAGAGTGGGGTGATTAGTACAAAGAGAAGGCAAGAGACATGACATACAAATAAGTGTGGGGTGCAGTGTGGGGTGCACATTCAGTGACGAGCAAACCGAGGAGTCTGTTATATTTTTGTGCTACATAAGTGGAAGAAACTAATACGAGAGACTTGTCAAGAGACTGATCATCTTCCGACTGGTCGATTCATTCAACGGTGAAGAATTTATTTTTTTGCGAAGTCATGCCACGAACCTACCTAACCCGCCACCGGTGAACACCGTACCGTGGTGGTGGTTTTACCGATGGTGGCCTTCTACCATTGGTTTTGAATTTGTGACCGTTTGAGGGATACTAGGGAAGGGAACGTTGCCAACGGTCAAAAACGACTATTTTGGCAATTTTCGTTTTTTTAATCTACTATATATACAAACCAAATTTCCAAGATTTAACCACACTATACACTCTCAACAAACATTTTTCATTGAAAATGTCTTCCAACAATCCAAACTCTTCCAAACAAAATGCTCCAAACCAAAATCTTAACAACTCTTTCACACTTTTAGGCTACGGTCTATCATCACCACCACCTTACCGGCCACAAATGGATGGTGTTCCTAGCTATTATTCACAATTCCAAATGTCCCAACAATTCTATTTTCAATCTCAACCTCAAACCCAACCATCTCAAATCAAATTTCCATCCCAACCGCCATTCACACATTCAACCAAATTACCTCCTGATTCCGAACACAAACACTAACCTCAACAACAAAAGAAAGGGAAGCCTGATTTGAGAAGATGGTCACAAAAAGAAGAAGTTGAGTTAACAAAGGCATGGTTCGACATATCTGAAGACGGTGGCACAAGAAAGGGTCAAAATCATGATCAGATTTGGTTTCGTATCACAGAGCGATTTTGTAAGGGAATGGGTTGAAATCCAGATTATTGGACCTCCAACCAATGTAACTCCAAATGGAATCTTATGAACAAATTCATCACACAATGGAATGGAATTTACACAAACTTTGAAAAGCAATGGGCTAGCATAGAAAGTGAAGCGAGTTTGTTGAAAAAAACACATGCTACATGCCAAGATGATATGTTAAAGCCTTTTAAGTTTGTTCATGTGCAGGAAGTTGTCAAAAGAAGCATTAGGTAACGGGAACTTGCCACACATGAAGAAATTGCTAATCCGCCAAAAAGAAGCCGGACATCTTCATATTTGAGCTCACAACAAGTCTCATCGAATGGTCACGTAGACGTTAATCTTAATGATGATAACGACGACATCGAAAAAATATGCCCGCCTCTTCCTCCAATGCGAAGGGACAAAACAAAAGCTCAAGCAAAAGGAAAAGGGAAATCGACATCTTTAAATTCTTCAGTTGGAACCGAACGGTCAGCTAGATCGGAAGAAATGAAGACACAAATGGCACAACTGAATTCAACTTTGAAGAGACATGCATATGGCTAAAACCGTCTGATTCACTGAGTATTCGTTGTTAATGCAAATTGCGAGACACCTCGAACCCAAAGATCAAGAGACGGCTAAAGCGGTGAAGTAGTCGATTCGCGAAAAATATAAGCTAAATCACAAATGAAATATCGATGTTACGGTTTTTTTAATAATTTTTCACTTCACGTTTTTTTAGGTTTTTAATGTTATTTTGTAATTTAATGTTATTTTTTATTTTTAGGATTTCTAAAATGTAATTTTTAATTTTAGTATGGTTTTTAAAAAAGTTCTTATTTTTTTTCGAAAAAAAACTCATAGGCAAACCATTTACCACACCCCAATCCATAGATGAAAATAATAAAAAAAAATAATAAAAAATAAAAAACTGTGAAAGTTGATGTGACGCTTACGTGGCACCTTTTTACCATTGGTAAAAAAGACACCACACCCCTTAGCCTAAAACAAACTACTCATAATTTTATATATGAACTAGACGAATGCCCGTGCGTTGCGCATAAACACTTATATAGTTGAAGTATTTATAAATATATGTTTTTTTAAATATAGCATTAATGTTGTTAAATTTGATATAATAATTCATACATACTAAATTGATAGAATATTGATTATTTTGAATTATGTGATAATATATACATCTGTTATAATTGCATAATCTCAATCGTTTGAATGACTTCTATCCGCGAGTTACAGATGAATAAAATTAAATATGATATATGGTTTAATGTTATTTATAGTTGTTGTTATTGTTAATTAATTTTTTAAAATTTATTTGCTTAATGTTTGAATTTCTATCATTATAATTATTTAAAACATCAAACATTATTTTTGATTTTAAAGGTAACACTATAATCATTTATATAGAGATATTTTTAACTATTGTTATTGTAATTTATTTTAAGCTACTTATTTGAAACTTTTAACGATTATAAAAATATCTTTAGGAAATATTTTAGTTAAATTGAGATTACAATTTAGTTTTTGCATTTATCACTTTTAACTATATACAAAATATTCTTTGGTTTTTTAAGTGGAATTGAAATTTATATTTAAGGTGACATTGTAATATTATATTTAAATTAAAAATTTAAGTATTTTGTCCAAACTGTTCAAAAGTTGTAGCTTTCAACTGATAATGGTTTACATACAATAACATATTAAATCTAATAAATTAAGTATAATATATGTTAAAAGTTAAAGACATAACTTTATAAGTAGAAGTAATATATTATTTTAAAATTGAAATTTAGTATATTTATGATTACACTTTAGGTTTGATATTTATTTAACATTGTAAACCAACTTATGATCATTATTAGAAAGACACTGCAATTAATCACTTTTAACTATTTACAAAATATTTTTTGGGTTGTTTAAGTTAAACTAAAATTTATATTTAAGTTGAACCTGTAATGTTATATTCAAATTAATAATTTAAATATTTTATACAGATTGTTCCAGAATTGTATCTTTAAAATGATAATGGTTTACATCCAACAATATATTAAAACTAATAAATTAAGTATAATATGTTAAAAGCTAACAAAACATAACTTTCTAAGTAGAAGTAAAGATATTATTTTAATATTGAAATTTAGTTTATATATGATTACACTTTAGGTTTGATATTTATTTAACCTTATTAAGCAAATTATAATTATTATTAGAAAGAAATTAGAAAGTTATGAGAGTTTCAAATAATATGGTGAAAGTAAAAATGCATGAGAGTTTCAAATGAATATGGTGAAAGAAAAAATGTTTCCTTTATAATATAATATGATATGATATGATGATATATTCTCATAATTTATGTAATTAGATTTAGTTATTTATATTAAATGTAAGCATTTATAACAATATTTCTCATAATTAATTATCAAATGTCATTTAATGTTTTGTTTATATATGAATGATTTTGATGATTATAAATTCGACTTCTGTGTGGTCAAAATATATTTATAAATCGCATCTTAGAATTCAACCATGAAGAATATCTCCGTTGTTGTTGCGGTATTTGTGCTTATGAGCTTCCTTGCTATTGGTATTTTCCCTTTTAAAAATTTCAACTCTAAAATCAAAAATTTTGAATACTAACTATTTATATCTTTAAAAAATCATCTAGTGTATAAATTTTGAGTTGAATGTTTCCAAATGCTACTTCATAAACAAGGTTTCAGTACTCGGCAAACATAGTTTAGGAACTTGTTATTGAAGTTATATGTAATGATGGTTTACATATATATATTTTTTTAACAACGGATCATTACAAAATTAAGTCTGTATGATTGTCTACATATTCTTATCCCTTGTACATTTGAAAAGTATAATTTTGTAGCTATAAAATAACTTTTAAAATTTTGTGATTAGGCAATAACATATCGATCAAAACTTTAATGTGTTTGTGTGATTACAGGATGCAATGCTGAATTATGCTACAAAGACAAAAAAATAATACCAGGGTTTTGCACGGACTCTAAGTGCTATAACACATGCAAATCTTACTATGGAATAGGAGCTTCAGGACATTGTAAAAATTTCTTTACTTGCCGGTGCGTAATGCAATGTGATAATTAATGTAATAAATAATGTTCTTTTATAAAATGACCCCTCTAGAAAAAAATAATTCTAACAATCTTTCTAGTTATTTTGTTCTTTATTTTTATTTGAGAAGATACTAAGGAAAATGATTTTATCTCCCCCGAGCTAAACTAATATGTTGATGTCTTTAGTAATATAAAGATATTTTTTAATAGCTATTTTGCTTCAATTTTGTTATCTACAAATGCAAACAAAAATTAAAAATTAAAATTTTTTTTTTGGAAAATATAAATAACGAAAATCATATTTGAAAATTTTTTTCTCGAAAATTTTCAATTGTTTTGCATTTTAAAAATATTTTCTTTATCTAAAAAAATTAAAGCGATCAATGGCAAAAGGAGGATTGTAGACTTTACAATGGACACACATGCAGCAGATTATAACAAAATCCATTTCATTTTTTTAGTTTATTTTTTTAAGCCATGTTTATTTTTTTTGTAAACCGAATATACCATTCTTCGTGATTTTTCCTCATCTTTCCATAAAGATCTATATTGATATATAAAAAATGATTTTTCTTTTTCAAAAAACTCACTTCATTTTCTTTGTTTGTTGAAAAATTAAGGTCTTTTTTTTGTAGAAAAAAATTAACAAATATATCAAAATTCATATTTTTTTTGGTATTCTTTAAATATATATATATATATATATATATATATATATATATATATATATATATATATATTCATATTCATGTTAAAAAAAATCAAAATTTTAGTTCAGATTCACATTGTAAACCTGTTCAGATTCACAGTGTGAATAATAGTAAATTAGATTCACAATTTGAATAAATCCATTTATTGATTTTACAAAACTAATATATAAGTAATGAAAACGTTAAAATATTATAAAACTAAATTAAATATATTTTGATTCATATGTAAATTTAACTAAGTTAATTTGAGGATGATCAAATAGTTGAAGTAGTAAGTCAAATTCACATTGAAATATATTTCGATTCATTGGTTTTGATGTTTATTAATAGAGTACAAAAAACTAATATTTTTGGTATAATTATTTTTTTTGAATTAAAATAAATTTAAATATTGAAAAAAAATAAAAAAATTAAGTGAACAGCGGTTATATTCGATTTATTTTTCAATAAAAAATATGGCATAAAAAAATTAAACAAAAAAAGAGTTCGGTTTTTTTTGGTAAAGAGATGAATTTTTTTGTACAATCTGGTGTGTGCGTCCAATGTACAAGTGTGTGTGTGTCTACATATACATATATATATATATATATATATATATATATATATATATATATATATATATTTGTCGTTGATCATTATGATTTCCGACGCTTACGATTTGTTTATTGGTTCGTTGTTAATTATGGTTCTATATTGAACCTCACTTTTATATATATATATATATATATATATATATATATATATATATATATATATATATATATATATATATAAGACAAGTCTAATTTTGTGATACCGTGAGACCACCGTTTTCTAATGAAATATTCTAATATTCTGCTATTCAAAAAAATATTATATATATATATATATATATATATATATATATATATATAATATTATGGTATTCTAAAACAATATTTTTAACACATATTACATTGAAATATTCTAAAAGCATATAATTTTAGAATATCATAAATATTATATTTTTTACGAAAATTAGAGTATTAGAATATTTAACTAGAAAAAATAGGTCTCACGGTCTCACAAAATTATGTCTGTATCAAATGAAAACCTTTATATATATATATATATATATATATATATATATATATAGAGAGAGAGAGAGAGAGAGAGAGAGAGAGAGAGAGAAATGTTCATTTCAAACCATACAAATTTTGTGAGACAGGTGGACGCGATCTTTGTCACACATTTTATAGATTAAAAAATTATAAATTGCAAAAGAAAAGGAAAATCCAATTTTTTTTTAAAAATATTATTTAATTTATTTAATTTATTTAATTTATCAAAAAAAATATAATAAAAATAATTTAAATAAATAAATAAATAAATAAATCACTGTTTTTTTTTCGAAATATGGTTGAAATAGTATAATAGAATTTTACACTATAAATAATCAAATCAATTTTTTAGAATGTTAAAATATTCTTATATTCTACTAAATTTAGTTGATATGTTAAAATATTATAATATTCTACTTGAATTGTTAGATTTGTTAGAATATTTTAATATTCTATTAGATTTTTTTGAATATTTATAGTTTAATATTCTAGTAGAATATTTTTACATTCTAAAAATTCAATTTAAATATTTATAGTATAATATTCTATTATAATTTTTCATATATATATTTTGAAAAAACAGTAATTTATTTATTTATTTATCTGGATAAATTAAATTATGAAAATAATATTAAAATTTTTTTTTTCAAAAATTTTCATTTCTTTTGCATTTTAAAAATATTTTTTATCTCCAAAATGAATTGCTAAGATTACGTCCTCATGTCTCACAAAATATGATCTTACATGAACCTAACCATATATATATATATATATATATATATATATATATATATATATATATATATATATATATATATATAAAAGAAAAAATATAAATTAGAACCCAAAACAAATCTGGACCAGTTATTTTTTTTCACAAAAATCTCATGTGTAACGAGACGACAAAGAATATAATATTCATGTGTGAATATTAATCACTACCAGTGGGTCACATATTTCCTTTTACCACAAACCCTCCAACGTATCTGCACAACAAACGTTGCGCAACAGATGAATGTAATGTTCATATATGAACAAGTATATGCAAATTTTCAAGGAATTATTCATATATGTATTTTATATGTTTCGTCGTCCCGATACGTTGGAGCCCTTAATCGGAAGATTTGCAATCTGCGAGAATATACTTACCTTTATGTTCACATATGAATATTACGTTTCTTCGTCATACCAGTATGTTGAAGGGTTTTGCGGAAAAAAAAAATATTTATCCCGGTGGTGGTTGTGTTAGTTGTGGTGACGGTGGTTTATATTCACATATGAATATTAAGTTCCTCCGTCGTATCGATACGCATGAAGGTTTTGCAACAAAAAAGTATGTGGCTCATATTTCTTTTCATTTTTATTTCATAATTCTTCTCATATATATATATATATATATATATATATATATATATATATATATATATATATATATATATATATATATATTCTTGATAGAAAAATGTGGTCTTAAGCATAACACGTTGCCACAAAATCGATCTTGTCTAAGTCTTTTAGGTCATAGAACATTCCATGCACTTATACCAATTAAGGGGTATGATGGTTTTTTTCCTGGTTTACCGTTAAATCATAAACAAAAACATCAACAAACATTAAAAAAACATCATCATTCAAGATAAGTAAACTTACAAAGATAGGAGAATCGACCAAAGTTGTATGTGCAGAAGCAGCTTCAGAAGGTTTTTTTTTTTAAATACTAGAAGAGAGATAATATAAAGTGCAGGAAAATCAGTGGCAGAACCATGAATTTTGATATGAGTGTACAAACATTATCAATATATATTATATGTAGTTATCCAATATCGGGCATTTAAAAACATGTGACAATCTCTTTAGTTGGGGGTACAATAACATGAAACATGTTTACAAATAATATTTTTTATATATAAAACAATTTCTTGGAGGTATTGTATTACCTCCAACGCCCCATCTAGCTCGGCCACTAGGAAAGTTACTAGGAATGTAAGAAATAATCTAAGAGAATCGCAAATAGATTATTTAGAGAGCCAAAGAGATAACACCAAAATTTTCTTCTATTATGAATGCTTAATGATTTTTTAAAACGTGTTATGCCCTTTTTATAGGCAAAGAGTAGTGTATATACAAAAATCTAACCTTGACATGTTATCTAAAGTTACAAGATGTGTAAAATAATTATTCTTTCCTACATTATTCGATGGTTACATGAAAGTTACAAAAGCATAAACCCATTATTCGATACGACAAAATTCTAAAGATATTATCACAAATGGTCCTTGAAAATTTTCTAACCTGTCTCTTTGCATCACTTGTTGTAGAATACTCTTTATTTTTAAAGTCTTGATGAGTACTATCAGTAGAGACCAGTGAACCTGGATCTGTGTCAAGTTGTTCTTTACTATTAATGATATCTTCTAATCTCAATAAGGTGTCTCCTTCACCACTGAATGGTAAGAGCATATGCTAATTTTGATGAAACCAAATTTGAATATAATGTCCTTCCGCTAATAATTTATAGTTTTCCCAATAAAAGCCTACCGGTATCAAATGTGTTTTTTGTGTCATGCTAATATCTTCTTTTGATGGATTCTGTAAATTTGCAAAATTTATCTCTTGTTTGCATGATAATATCCGAAGATATCCATGTTACACTGCTCTTTAGGTGATGAAGATTGTTTTTCTAGCAGGCCTATATGTATACTCGTCTGCTACTAGAAAAGATGAAAAAAGATTTCACCCTCGGACTGATGCTGTGGGAGGCAATGTTTCTGGTTTTTAAGGCTAAACCAGAAACATATGTATACTCGTCTGCTACTAGAAAAGAAGACTTTTTGTTCTACTTTCAAGGCTAAACTCTAAGTAATCAATCATTCCATTATGATAAAAATTGACGATTTATTCTTCTGGCATATCTGTAATCTTTAGATTTATTTGTAGGAGTATGGGGGTATCTTCACCTTCATCATTTAGCCTTTGAACCACTGTAACTCCTTTGTAGTTAATATCTTAAAAAGCAATCTGTATAATCATTTGTTGTAATTTATATATAATTGATGGGAAATCTATAAAAAAAAAATTGGGATACCATTTGCTCAAATTCCTTGAATTGATCGAGTACTGGCTTCAAAGTTTGTCTCCAAGGACGATCTAAAATGAGAGCTTTAAAAGGGATTTTGACACTGTATATATATTTTAAGACTGTTGCTCAGTTATTGAAAATTCCAATTTTTGTGCCCCTGATGATACCATAATGTGTGAATTTTTTTTCTTTTGTTTCTCAGGGATCATTTGTGACTGTTTATGAAAATAAAAACTTAAAGCATTGAGAATTTGAACTTTAAATGTCGAAGCTTGTGGAACTGTCTGAATATGCCATAAGTTGTCTAACAAGAATTGCTGGTCTTTTGTCAAGTTTACTCCTATCATGAGCCTAAACTTTTTGCGTTCATCAAAGCAAATTGGTAAAGTGCAATTACCAAAAGCTCTAACAGCTTCTCTGTTATGTGTATATTGTATATTTTTTGAAGATTCTTTCCAATAATATCCATGTTGAATATTTTGGGGAAGATCCATTTGAGGTCTAGATCCTTGAAAGAGATTATGATTATATGTAGTATTCTCTATGGGAAAATACGGGCAATAGTAAAAAAATAGGGGGTATTTTCAAAATATAGACACAAAAAATTGGATTTCCGGATATAGACATGGATTCCGCGGAGCTCCGCGGAATCTACTGTAGCTCCGCGGAATCGCAAAATCGTAAATAAATCAATGTATTAAAAAAAAAACTCAAGATCCATTATGCGGAGGTAGATCCGAGGAATGAAACTTCATTTTTTTTTTCACATCGATTCTTCGGGGTTTATATTCATTCCCCTACTAATTATTTTCAAGAAAAAAGATTATCATACTATCATAATCTTTTCTTGAAAATAATTAGTTGGGGAGTGAATATAAACCCCGAAGAATCGATGTGAAAAAAGAAACTAAAGATCCATTCCTCGGAGCTACCTCGCGGAATGAGTTCATTCCTCGGAGGTAGCTCCGCGGAATGGATCTTGAGTTTTTTTTAATACACTAATTTATTTACGATTTTGCCATTCCACGGAGCTACAATAGATTCCACGGAGCTACCTCCATGGAATGCATGTCTATACCCGGAAATGTTCATTTTCATGTCAAAAATTTGAAAATATCCTCCATTTTTTTTTTGACTATTTCCGATATTTCTATTCCTATATAAGGAATCGAGTGTTGTTGTATGGGTTTGTGTGGATATTCCGTTTTTACTACGGAATCCATCAATTTTTCTGTTGATGATGCATTTCTTTCTTCATGTGAAGAAATGCTCATGGAAGGAGAACTCCTCTTTTGATGTGTAGGATGTATTAATTTGTTTTTTCCTTTGTTATGACTAGCCATCTGTAGAAAATAATTTGTTAATATTTTGTGACATCTCCAAAATCATGGCCAGAAAAGACCGGTTTCATTTATGTTTTTAAAATAATTTTAGAGTAAATCCATTGATTTAAAAGAGTTGCGAAATTTGTTCCCAAAACTAAAATATGATAAAATAATATTTACCAAAACATTTCATAACGGAATGCATTTTCATTAGATATCAAAACTCGGGATGTCATGTTCCGATACAGACCAAAAAGAATAAACGAAAAATTACAAGTCCTACAACATTTATATACAACTACAAGCTTATAAACAAAATAACTTGATGATTTATCCATCTTATGCCCTCACGCCACTTCCTGTAATACAAATAAACTGAGTGAGTCAGGCTTGGGGGCTTGGTGAGCATATAAGGTTTTCATCCCACAATAAATAATTATATTTAAATTCACCAATCAACAATAACCCAATTACCCATTCCCGTTATCCTCACTTTACTGCAAGGGGTTTCCTAACTAATAGATGTCCTAAAGGCAACCATGAGGGGGGTAGAGTACACCGGTGAACATCAAGCCCACAACACCTACAAGTTATGAACCTGCCAGCGTTCCATAGGACAGTCTAGAAAGAGTCCGTGGTCATCATCCATACTCCACTAGATGACTAGATCAACTACAACATCGAGGCCTCTCATTATTTTATTTCATCACACACCCACTATCTACCCATGTTCTACCCAACATCTTTGTAGATAAAAATATAAATATATATACAACATAAAACATGTATAAAACATTCAACCGATACTCATTTCAAATAACACATAACATATAAACACATAGCATATATTTTATGGAAATACTTTGTATTTATGTGTTAGAAGAAAGTAACTACACACTCACTTGATAAGACGATGATCGGACAACACCTCGTCTATTAAAATAATATTCTTTGCGGAAACCGGGATGTTTCCTTAAAAACCGGGCTTCACGCGAGCAGATCTTCGGCTCGAAAACTATTTTTCTCGGGATCTTTGGGGCTTCGGGACTTGCTTCGGGTCTCGAGAATGATACCGGGGCTTCGGGGGTAAAGCTTACATGTAAAACGAGGTAAAACGGGAGAGAGAGAGAGAGAGAAAGAAAGAAAGAAATGAGAAACCAAATTCGGCAGCCCATGACTTCTATTTATAGGGGCTGAAACCCCGATTTACGTTGGGCGTAAGTTCTGATTACGCTAAGCGTAATGCCTCTACAAGCAGTACGCTAGGCGTACTCTTCAGATCAGACCAAATGCGTCATGGCTTACGGACTCATGCACTCGAGTCTCGGGTAGGGTCGACATGGCCCATTTCAGTTCATGCATACGGGTACGTTGGGCGTACTCCATTACACTTAGCGTACACCGACATACCAAACTTCAAAATTGCGTAACTTTCGCATACGAGCTCCGTTTTCGACGTTCTTTATGTCTACACGTAGGTGAGACTATACTCTACAACTTTCGTTTAGACTTCATCGGCTAATTTTGATTTTATTTTTATTATATTATTTTTAGTAGGCCGGGATAGGAAAACTCCGTTATAAAATCATAACTTCTTCACCCGACGTCCGTTTTCGTCTGTCTTTTTACCGTTGGACTACGAATGACGAGATTTTCGATTCTCATTTAGATTGTTTCGACCAAATATCACTCTATCTCAATTTCGAGATTTAGGTTGTATACCGCTAAGTCGAAACTTAGAAAAATCATAACTTCCTTATACGAAGTCAGATTTGGACATTATTTTTATGCACGCTCTCGGTTTAACGTATTCTACTACTTTCGTTTAGATCACTAAGGCTAAATATCGCTCTAACCTAGATTCACTTTTTACGTCATTCAACGTCGTGCAAGTTCTGTCGCGAAACTTCGACAGGTCATAACTCTTTCATTATAACTCGGATTTCATCATTCTTTATCTCTCCAGAATCCTTGTTTCGACCGCTACAACTTCCTTCATAAATATCAAGCTTATCTCTTACTTTAGTTTTGACGCTTATTTTGTTCTTAATTCATTAAATTATAATAATTAAGCAAATAAACACATAATTCACATAATACACAAATATTTCATCATTATTACTTCAAAAAGAGTTACAAAGGTCAACCTAGACTATCACATCATCATTAGTGCCTAGCCTAGAAACGCGGTCGTTACATATTTCTAGATAGCATATCAGCTATTCCATTATTTTCTCCTTTTATGTTTTCAAAATTTATTTTATATCCACTTCCTTGTATTGTATTTTGTAAATTGATCCACCGTGTCCTATTTATTTTCTTACTTTGTTCATTTTTAATAAAACGAACTATAGCTTCACAGTCTGTTCTAGCTGTAAATTCTATATGTAAAAATATTTTAAATTTTTCTAAAGCATTTTTTAAAGCTTTTATCTCGTAGTCTATAGAAGTTCAATTCATTCCTATCTTATCAAAACTTCCACTAGCATATGAGCATATTTTTTTTGTATCCTTTAGGCTATATTTATCAGATTTACAAAGGAGAACGTCTCCCCATACTTCTTTGCATCCATCAACCTCTATTATTATGTAATTAGTGATTAATGGTTGTTGAAACAAAATAGATCGATAGATTCAGAACAGTAAAGAATCAAAACAATAAGAGCAATGATCGAAGTTATGCTTAATGATTAAAAATCAGTTCCTTAGAAGAGTTCGACTAGAGCTTCTCTATAAAGACAAAGTAGAATCACAAGAACGATTAACCCTAATACAATAAATGCTTGCAATACTTATAGCCTAACCCTAGCATCATAATGACGGATGGACAGGCCCAATCCGTTTAATAAAGGCTAATTACATACAAAGTAAATTTGACACAATACAAGAAATAACCCTACAATCTCTCCCTTTTGTGTCAAATAAGGAAGGAAATTCTTCACTGTTGTTGGAGCTTCTGAACCTTGAAGAGTTTCGACATTAAACCAAGAAAAGTGTTGCGAACCACGACATACCATTCTATCATGTCTGTGAAGCACTTCTTAGCGGCAGCATCATTCGCTTTGCATTGCTCAGTTATTCCCTGTATGTAGTTCAGACAAGATGTAGAATAAAGATGCTTTTCTGATAAAGAGAACAAGCACCTCTGAACATTCGTACCATGTCTAACACTCTATTGAAATATATGGTGGTTTTCGAGGCCAACAAAATAAATAACCCTAAATATTTTACACTAAAATAGTGTATAGTGGTAAAGGGGTCGAATCCACGGAGATTGGTTCAATTTATAACTCTATGAAAAATCTCTTTGTAAAAATACTTGTAAAATAACAATAAAAATAAAATGGGGGGGGGGGGGTTGTTTGGTTCTTTCGAGTGTTTGACAAAAATTAAAACTAGCTAGGATGAAAATATGACAAGTAAACTAGTAAACGATTGGATTAAATTCAATGAAGTGGAATTGGTTGGTTTTGGGGTACACCTCATGGATGATATAATTGACTTATCATTAGACTTAATGGAATAACACTTGTGAATTGGTTTAACTTGGCTATAGCAATTCATAAGCACAAATTGCCTCAACTCTTCTTGGAAATGAAAATGGTTAGAGGAGCTCTTAACACATTTCCTTAATTGAAGTCACAAAATCAATGAAGCATAAAATCTTGTGAAAATCAATTAGCTTTAAGTTGTAAGAGTTACCAAGTCCAAAAGATAATCAAATGCTTACATTATCATTATGGAGGAAATATTTCCTGCAATTAAGCTCAAAAGACTAGAAAGCACCCGGTAAAGGAGAAAAATGACAAAAAGAGAAAATATGCATGAAGATTGACTAAAATGAGATGGTTTTAACTAAAAATAAACTATGAAAAAAAGTAATAAAAACGAAACTATCAATATCACGCTCCAATTATCCTTTTGGATTTTGCCAATCTTCATCTTCGTGATATCCTTCGGAGCTTCTTTTGGCAACACAGTGGGTTTCTTTCGAAGTACAACCGCAATCTCCACATCCATTTTTCCAATTTCTTGAATATAGGAGACCAACATCCTTTTCAGATGTGCCACAATTGGTTCGAATTTCTGTTCATCTTTTAACAAGAGATTTAACAAAGAAATCCAATTGTATGGCTTAAGGCACGACAGGTCTGCGAGAGTGAATTCAAAGACTAAACTCCCAGCTTCTGGGACAGCCTTGAATCGAGCATTGATGAAGCTTTTAGTTTCAATCGGACCAAAGACATTCACAACAGTTATCTTCTTTGAACTCCATGTCTGATACTAAGGTTTTCCGTGTTTGAGATAAAACGAGAACAACATTTGATTAACATTATTGTCTAAAAATGGAGCTTTCTCGATCTTGTCAAAATAGCAAAACAGAAAAGCCTTCGGAGTTTTTGGAAAGTCAAGCTGTGATTCCGAAGTGTTCTCCAATTCAAATGAAACAACTGGCTCTAACCAGTAAACACTTGGATTATCAATGGCCATGTTCAGATTCCGCTCCATGGTTCAAGGAGGGAAGAGAGCCTTCTGTGTTTCATGGGCAACTTGTGCATCATGAAGCTCCTTTTCACGAGCCTCAACTTCATTCGCAACACGATTAAGTTCATCCAACTCTTTGTCATGAGATTTTCTTTGAAGCTTTGCCCCTTCATCCTCCTTTTCTTCATCATCATCAACATCGATCAATTTTCCTTTTCCTTTAGATCCAGAATCTTCATTAACCTTCTGATCTTTTGATTTCGGCTGTGGCTTTTGTTCGTACTCCCCAAATTCATCAACTGGTTTCTTGGGTTCTTCACCACTAGACGCCATCTTAGCTTCTCCCCCTTGTTTTGGAAGAGCATCCGATTCTGAAACACCTTCAATACGATTAAGCATGGAGAATATTGATATGAGTTTTTCTGCAAGATGTTGTCATATCGAGACCGTGAGCAACAAATCACGAGTCTCTACAAGATTGTGCAAGTAAAGATTGACATATGTGACACAACTTTTAAGAACAACTTTTTGGGACTTTAAATCATCGATCTGTTGGTTGTCATGAGATAACTTCATAGAAAAGACTTTCGTTTTTTCGTCTTCACAACAAGTTGATCCATGATGTTATTCTCTATATCCAGATCCGCCTGGAGCTTCTCAATTTTGGAGACGATGGAGGCACTCATCTCAGCATTGTCAACCCTCAGGTCAGTGCAAACTTTCATCAATGATTCTTTTTCATGGTGAAGAGTCATTCTGAGACTCGTAATCACCTTGTTCGCAGCTTCGGTATTTTTGTCAGAGGTACTCCGAAAATCCGCCATAAGCTGAGTAACATCATTAAATAGTTTTTCGACTTTTTTAGTCGTTTCACGAACAGTTCTCTCCGAGTTTTCAACTGCCTTCGTCGACTCAGCAAGGATTTTGGCATGTTCCTTCGTCAAAGTCTCAATTAGGGCATTGTGAGACGCAAGAGAATACTCGTTGTTTGATGAAGATTTGGATGACTCGAGCAGAGTATCCAACCTGTCATTGAGAATTTTTTTAATGGACTTTGGTCATGGGATCTTCCTCATCATCACTAGACATTTGAACAGTGAAGGGGCTAAAATGAAAGTCTTGAAAATCATCCCGATCATCACCAAAAATTGTATCAGAATCATCGGTTCTTAAAGGTGAGATTGGGGTGGAACTAGGACTGATAGTAACACCAGAAGCACCTTCCCCTGTATCATATATGTTGATAGTCAATTGAGGTGAACTCGTGGTTGTGGTTGCATCAGTGTAGAGAGGAGTGGAATGGGTAACAAATATTTGTTGCTGCGAAAACCTAACATATATGTTTGGACATGGAGATATTGTGATGGATGTAGTGAGTGGAGTAGAAGTAGTAGTAAGAGAAGGTGGAGGAGAAGGAATATTAAAGAAATCATTTGTCATTGGAACAGAAGTTGGCATTAAAAAATGATACCTTCGTAGTCTGAGTAGGAGATGGTTCCGAGACCATTCGTTCTGAAACCATGTATTGTGAAGTCACTATAGTGTCGTCCATTACATGCTGAAGATTGTCTTCTCCTCGCAAATCCGAAACTGTCTGGGAATGTGAATCTTCTTGAGCGACTAGTGAAGGAGATCATGGTTTGCGAGATGCCTTCTTTACTTTCTTTTTCGGATTCTGATCTGGTTCGGAAGGACCAACTTTCTCCTTTCGTTTTCCTCCCTTTTTAGGCTTGTTTGATTTTTCAAGTGCCCTGCGTATCTCTTCAAGCATAGGTCGAGGACTTGAACCAGGATTTTCACGATACTCATTGATTAGCACATATCTGCTGGAACTCGGATTAGCATAGCTTCCGGAATGGATCCCAAAAAGTTGAACTTAGCAGGATCGGACACAATAAAGTTTGAAGTGTGGAAAATAAGAATCACTACTATTACAGAATGATCTACCACCAGAACGTTGAGGCGAGTAATGGCCCTCTTGACGATAATAGACCAGAACCGTGCACAGGAAATCTCCGAGTGCCTGGTGGTGTAGAGGGTGCTCTGAACTAGATGTGTCCATATAATCGAACCGTAATCAATGTTTATGCCAAAGTACAACCCATAGAGGATTGTGCAGAAAAGCTTATTGGTGCTGTTTGAACTAGTAACTCACTTTGAGAAGCTCTTGAATAGGAGAGTGAAAAGCCCATTCCACATTGGAGGAATGTTGGGCTTCTTGAACTTTGACATAAGAGTGAGGTTTTCCGAATAACCCATTTGATAGAACATTTGAAGAATCTCAAAAGAAGAAATGGATTTTGGATCAAACAGATCTTCAGATGAAGAAAAACCCAACAACCTACTGAATCGGGCCTTGGAGATGGAGGTTTTGTGGGAACCAATCTCATAAGTAATCACTGAATCACGTTGTTGGTATCTAGCAATGGAGAATGCCTTGAACAGATGGACGAATGGGACATTGTCAGCCACCGTTAGGGCTTGAGCCAAAGGAGAATAATGGAGGCACTCGATCATCGGGTGGTGTGAATCTGCATACTTGGAGGAATCGATATTGAGAGTGAGGTTTTGATTGGGTTTGATGTTCAACATCACCGATGAAGTAGTTTGTTTAGCAACTGATGGGGTTTCAGATGAATCAACCATGGAAAGTGATGGAGAATATGATGAACAACGAAGAGAGTAGAGAGGGTTTTTTTCCGGGTGTTTGAGTACTTTGATTATGGTGAGAGAAAGGAAAACCACCAAAATATCCCTTTTATATGTCATGATAGGTGAGAGAAAATCATGCTTGACGTTTTCATATCCTGATAAAGTAGTCGTGATGGATGTGACAGCTGTGTTGTTAAGCGGTATTACAACTGACCACACGTGATGTCAGGGAATAGAAAGTAATCATTTGGAATTAAGAACCAGACTTTTGAAAAATCACTATGATTTTCATGCAAGAGTGTGCCAAAGAAAAAGAAATAAAGCAATTTATAACTAGGAATATGTGATTTCAATTATAAATCGATATAAAAGCAGTTTGTTCCCGGGCAACGATCTCTTCCTTCGGAGCCAAGAGAGACTCAGAAGTGTTTGTGTCGCATCCCGTTGAATTACGATCATCTGCTTGTTTGAGAAATAGTGAAAGGCTTCTTTTGATTTAGGCTTAAGGGTAGCTTCATCTTCAACCAAATTCCAAAACTCAACATAAGTCCAAAAGTATGGAAGAAGTACTTGCCTGACCAGTGTAGCCATAATAACAAGTATGCTTTGGAATTATTTAAGTAGATGGATAATATAGAGATCTCAAGAAAAAAAAACTGGATCTTTTTGGAAGAAAAGTCTTGGGTTGAGAACTTTTCATAAATAAGAAAGGTACAAACCGTAAAGGTTTTAGTCGTCAATTCAGTGGTGAAGATATCTAGAGCATATTGATTGTTCACCGTCAATTCAGAAACTAGTTTCAGATTTTGGGTTTCACTCAAATCGTGGTGATAACGATTTTAAGATCATAAACACGGATGTTTTGTAACCGTAAACCTCAGTGGTAATATCTAAGAGTCTCGAGGGTTACGTTTATGAACGTGAAAATGATGGAGAAAATTTTTGAGGTGGTTCCAAAGATAAAGATGTACCTCTTCTATAACGAATGACCAAGCAGTGAACTCTTAACTCAATGTGAGAAGAGTAAGGTAGCTCAGTGACTTATGTGAATTTATGGCCTATTTTGGAAGAAATGGTTGATATTATCGATTCATTAAAGTTTCAAACATATAGTCTTAGAGGCTTTGGTCAACATGCATCATCATGCTTCTAGGGACACTTAACTAGTGCAAAGATTCGGAGTTGTCTACCTTCCCCATCTTTCTGAATTAAGATTACAAAGAATATGTTCTTTGAAGCTTCTCAATTATCTGATATTTTTGGGTATTTTAAATTTTTTCTAAAAAGAATCACTACAAGAAAATAGCCTTTACTGACGCGCAAACAATGACACTCGCTGATTCACGTTACGCATTTTTGGGTGTCCTTTAAAATAATGTCAGACTTCCAAAATTTGAAGGATAGTGGACACGTATTTTTGCGTGCCCTTAAATTAGTGTCTCAAGAAAAAAATAAAAAACATGGAGGGCGCTTTATCTTAAACGTGCGTCTTCTGTATGCTTCTGTATGGGTCGCTTTATAATTTTAGTGAAACGCGCCTTGAGAAGATAACTGGGGAAAACAAAACCCTAAAATTTTGAATAACCGCTTTCTTTTCTACCTTCTTTTCTTCATCTTCACAATTGACTCTCCCCTCTTGTTTCTCTATTGTGAGAAGTGACGGAAAGAAGGGATGTTGTTTCTCTATTGTGAGAAGTGACAGAAAGAAGGGAGACTGGGATGGATCTACTGGTGATGATGAACGGAGGTGCTTTCCGGTCAATTTCGGAGATGGCATTGTCAATTTTGATGGTTGTTTCCCTCTTACCCTAATCACACCGCGAATCACACACCGCCAGGCAGTGGAAAAAGATGATGAAGTTTTTTGTTGTCGTATGCCGCCCTCCCTCGCTGTCTCTAACTATCTCTGCCCTTTCTTTATGAAGATGATGAAGTTCATCTTCCTTCATCTTCTCGGTTTTCCATCAGGTAATTATCGGGTTCGCTCGTGATGCTGAACTTCATAAAAGAGTTCTTCTCCGGTCTTAGCATCTTCCCGGGTAGCTAAACTTCTATCATCTCTCGGGATCGATCTTAGCCTCCTATTCACCCCTCTACAGCCTTACTTGTAAGTCCACACCACAATTGTTCTTATCTTGTTCTGGAAAATCAAGAAACATTCGAAAAACCTTAGGGTTTCGCTTCTTATCATCGGTGAGGTCGCGTTTCTTCTTATTAGTACTAGGGTCTCGTTTCTTATCATCAGTGAGGCCTCGTTTCTTCTTATCAGTATCGGATTTCATCTTGGATGAGGGACTAGATTGACAAAACCTGTGAGACTTCTGAGATCGCTCCATGCTCCCTGTGTGGCTGTGTGAGGATACCGAGATTAATGGCTGCGACAGGGGTTAGCAAAGCTCCTTATTTCTTATCTACCAGGTATAATAATTGTTGCTGGAAATGGTTACTTTTTCCTATTCATCACTGTTAGGGCTTATTTCTTCTGTTGGACGAATTTGATTCTTTTTCTGATTTGGGAACCAAAACATGCGAGACTAATGAATTTATTGGTGATAATTAATGGTCTGATGATTCCTTAACCTATGAACATTCACATTTATCTGTTATAGTGAACATCAAATCTTGTGTTTGGATACAATAACAAGCAAATATACCTGCTGCTTATTTAAGTTCAAATATGGAGCGGACCAAACAACAAAACATTCTCAAAGATCTTTGTTCAGGGCATTGCAGTTACATTCAATTTACACACTTCAATGTGTTTCCCAATGCACTATATACATATCTATCTCAGAGGTGATATTCTGCCATTATATATTTCCTTGCTATTGTAATTATTTGAGCTTATTGATGCTTGCTTTGATATATCTTTGATAAAGACGTGAATGCCCTCTTTACCAGAATTCCATCCAACTAAGTAAACCCTTAAGTTTCTTTCTTCAATGATCCCAAATATTAGATATTTCATGACATTTGATAACTTCACCTGATCATCATCCTTTCTGCTTTTATTTCTTATTCTTGAATGGACTACAATTTCAATTTTTTCTCTTGCTATTGCTGACAGGTCACTCAGCTTACCCTGATTCACCTTTGGGACCAGATGCTTATCATGAATATCAAATCTTACTTGTCCAAGATTACAAGGAACTAAAGAAGAAAAACAATCAAAACTCTATACACAAAAATAGCAACAAACCTAAGGAGAATCCCATGATTTCCATTGATTGGAAATTCTGGAGATCTTATTTGCAAAAATCTTCAGGCCAATGTGTCACAATTCAAATGCTTGGGAGAGTTGCAGGTTGCTTCTTCACACAACTTTATTTATTTATTATTATTTTTTAAAAATTTTATGTTACACTGAATCAGTCTATGTATATGTAGCATTAAGAGAACTTGTTAAAACAAACTTATCGCATTACTTGTTCACCGAGTTCACTCCACAAGAATTGAAGAAAGACAGTTTGATGCAGCATCATAATGAAGCTTCAAATGATTTAGACCTTGTAAAAATGGATGATCATTATTCAGATGAATTTTTTGATTTTGATGATGAATCGGAATGTGACTACATAATCACTCTTCCAGAAGATAAAACTGGTAATCTGGCCCACAGTTGGTCGTCACCAGAACCTTCTTTATTTCCGGTCTGTGGACAAACTTTTCTGGAAGACCGTAAAAAGGTTAAAAAAACTGATTTTTTTACCATTTATAAAACAGTAAAAATCATTGTCCTTTTTTTTAGCAGATTACAGTGGAAAGTACATTGCTAAAAACTATTGGTGCTGACTGGCTTAAATCTGACAAGCGTGAAGATCAACTGGCTATTCGCCCTAGGAACATTATTCACAAATATGCAGCTGAAGGTCGCCCATAATTCTTCATTGTTATTAACTTTCAGGTAATTAATTATATATTATATATTATATAAACATGTACAAATTAGAATTATTTAGTAATTACTATTTTTGTGATCATTTAATTGATTAGGTGCCAGGTTCAACACATTATAATCTTGCTTCCTGCTTTACAGCTTGAAGTTTGAAGGATATTATTGTAATTTGGTGGTATATTAGGTGTTGTGTTTGCCTGAGAGTGAGAGTTAGCAGAGGTAGGAACCGCTGTGAAGCTTTCCGCTCCAAAACCCCAACTGGTGGTGCCGCCTTCAGCCGCTTGCTTTTTCTGGTGCCCATTGTTTCTTGTTCCAATGGATTTGGATTTGTTTCTTGTTCTGGTGCCTTCAGCCGCTTTCTTGTTCAAGGTTATTAGCTAAAGTATGCCCTCAGTCTTATCATGTTAATTTATGACATACTTTTTCTTTTTGTTGTAAACTTCATGAAGTTATGAATTACTGTTCTTGACATGTTCTTGACAGATGGGAAAAGAGACTCGAAGATCTCTTTAATGGTCGACCCTTTGACATGCTTGATGCTACCCTCACAGACATCATTCAAAAGTTCCCACTAGACATTAAGGTAATACCCTAAGGACTCAAGAACAAGATAATTGATATGCACCAAAAAGGACTTGAGAACAAGATAATTGAACTACAAGTGTTGGTTGACCGCAAACCCAATAGTCAACTTTTCTGGTGTGGTGGGGACCAAATTTGGCTCAAGAACCGATGTTTCATTTGACACCAAAACTAAAAATTTCACCAAATACAACATTGGAATTAGCTTCTCTATTCCAAATCTTATTGCTGCTTTCACCCTGTGAGCTCTTTATTTTGTTATATACAAAATTAATCTTTTAAAGTAATTATGTTGATTAATTAATTAATTATTGTAATAGGAATGACAAGTGGGACACATTGACTGTATTATACTACACATTGTTAAGTCGTTGACCAACACAACTGTAAATGCAGAAGTCAACAAAGACTTTTCTAGCAATGAAAACACGATTACAATTGGTAGCAATATTTTATATAAAAAATGCAGTCTTGACAAAACTTTAAAACAATATTTTATATGAAAAATGAACTTGTGTTAAAATTATGTTTATTTATTATATGCAGAGTCTTGACAAAAATTGTTTAGGTCCTTTGAGGAAAGCTTATTGCAGCTCTCTTAATCTACTTTTAAGGCGTGAGGTATGTTCAACTAATTAGTATAATTCATACGTACAAATATAAATAAATATTAAAAAAGTTAAACATTCTTTTTTTAGGCACGTGAATTTGCTAATGAGTTTAGAGCAATTACAAAAGCATCAAGAAATCCAACTGTTTTGCTCGAAGGTTCAACTGGTTCAAATCAAAATGTAAACAATGCAGATACTTCCACTGCTCTGAAGCTTATGCCAAAATGCTCACCATATTATCCCACTCCTTGTTGATGAGGTTATTAATATAATTCTTCATTTTTTTGGTTTATTTTAGAATAAAGTTTCTAAATCGATTTATTTCCTTCACATAGTTCCTTTTTTCACACTTCATGTGCTTTGGAGTTTCTGCACTCGCTAAACCAGGAAGTCCTGCAGATGGCAATAAAACAAACGAGGACGATTTAGGCATTATGGACATCAATGATAATGATGACGACGACAACAACAACAACAAAAGTAAAAATAAAAAACAAAAAATTTCAATTCATTTCCATTTTCCACCTAATTTTTATACTGTTGTTGACCTTTCATTTCCATTTTTCCACCTAATTTAACACTTCAGTTCAAGATTTGGTAACTTACCTGAGATCAGCTATTGACATTTTGTTTCTTTGTGGAAGTTCAGATTTGGTTGTAGAAAAACAAGCAATTGTATCCTTCTGTGTTATATTGTTTTGCTTAATCTTTCTTGTTTTTTATGATATAGAAATATGTTTTGTATCTTCTTTAACTTAAATCAGCTCTTATATCTGTTTGATCGACTTTGGAAAATACCTGATGACAAATGGAGATACTGTGTAGATGACTTTTCTTCTACATTTAACATAGCAAGACACTCAATATATTGGAATCATTTACTTTCTATCTCCTTGATGACCACAGTGATGAAGCCCTACAGGTGTGTCTCTATCTTTCCTTCATCTTTTTTTTTCATGTATCAAAGATCCATTTGCACAAAATTCAAGAAAAAGAAAACAATGATCCGCTTTATTCGTGCCAGAGGTTTAAATTTTTATTTATTTATTTATTTATATTAATAATTTAACCCTTTAATACATATATATATATATATATATATATATATATATGTGTATATATATATATATATATATATATATATATATATATGTGTGTATATATATATATATA
This sequence comes from Lactuca serriola, assembly GCF_051521515.1. Lineage (NCBI taxonomy): Eukaryota > Viridiplantae > Streptophyta > Magnoliopsida > Asterales > Asteraceae > Lactuca > Lactuca serriola. The sequence goes on along the minus strand of NC_136416.1, from coordinate 67,321,945 downwards.
TATATATATATATATATATATATATATATATATATATATATAGGTTGCACTTCAAGTTTTGGTTCGAAGACAAATAGCTCGGTTGTTGGATCATTGTCTTCAATGTGCTAGATTTGTATACAATGAATTACTAAAAGTATTATCTTTTTTTCTTTTTCTTTTTCTTTTTTTATAATTCAGAATAAATAAATATTTGGGAAATATTTCAGATTAGCCATAGTTGTCTAGTGCATGAACTACAACAGTTCCCTGTTCTTAAGATGCACATTAATGACATTGTTGGGAGTTTTTTGTTTGAAGGTCTTCAACCTTCACAAATAATGATTGGACACTTAGTAGAAATGGAGGTATTAGACCAAAGTACTTCAATTGGGACTTTTATACATACATGTTCATGTTCATTAAACCAAAGTATTTATGGTGTCAGGTTACTTCAGTAAAAACTTGTAGTTGGTATTGACCATTGACTATTGATTGACTTACTTTTTTTGTTTGATGCAGAGTCAACTGGTAGGGAAATTGTTAATTTTTCAAAGTAAAACAAAGGGTTGATTGAACGAGAGAAAAGAAAACACCAACACTCCATGGCTAATAAGAATAAAAAAAATAAAGATATGAGGCAAAAAAAGGTAAAACAAACTCGTATGTATGAATATGATTTGTATGGTAATTAAATTTATAGTGTATGTATGTTTTGGTTTGCATGCAGTCTTTGTTTGGCAGCTTAGACAAACTTTGTAGCACCTGATCGTCCATGCCACTCTTGGTAAAACAAATTTATAGTTTACTTCTTCCATTCATGTTAGTAATTTCTCATTATGATGTGTTGTTTCTTGTGCAATTTTATTTTTAGGAGGTATTTTACTTTATTAAATGTTTAAAGTTACAGGACATAAGTATGGGCACATCATGGAACATTTTAGGGCAGTTGTTGGTTTTCCTCTTGGTGATCCATCAATGAAGTGGCCAACATCATGTAACAACATTTTAGGGGAAGATGTATGTATATGTTTTTTTTAATGAATAATGTAATCATATGTATGAATATGAAATAAAGTTTGTTATTTGTATGACAATAAATTTTATGCAATGGATTGTAATTTTACTATATGGTATTTTATTTTTTGTTATGAGACATTAAATGTAAATTTAATTTGAAAATCAGTAAATCTGTAAATAATATTTTTTTTAACATTTAAAATTATGATACGCAAAAATGTGTGTCATCTTCATTTATGACATGGCCTTTCTTGACAGCGGCTTCCTTGATACACATTGCGTGTCATAAACACGCGCGTCGTAAGGTTACGACATGTAAATGCGTGTGGTCTTCATTTATGACAGGGCTTTCCTTGATACGTATTGCGTGTCATAACCGCGTGTCGTAAATGCGCGTCATAAATACGCGTCGTAAATGCGCGTCGTCTCTCTTTATGACAGGGACTTTCTTGATGCGCATTTGCGCGTCGTCTGAGCGTTTTACGACGCGCAATGAGCGTCGTAAAAGTCTGTTTTTCTAGTAGTGAATTTTAAAACATAATAATATAAAAGAAGATATAATATTATTGGATTTTTGAATTTTATGAAAAAGAAATGAAAAATAGAAAATATATTAAATATTTTTGTATTTTTGAGTTTTTGTACAGTAACTTCTGAATTAGATAGAAGAGACTTAATATACAAAGGATACATAAAGTTCTGAATCACCAAATAAACTGTAGACTCTAAGTCGTTCCGAGGGCTCGGACCCATTCGTAGTGTGACAAGTAGACTTCGAGTGACTCTGAAGGCTCGGAACCATTCAGAACTTAATCAAAGCTATTCTAATGCGAAGCTGGTTTTGGAATAGAGTCTGCTTCTATAATTCCAAGCCCTTGTAAAATATAATTGAATGACGATTCTGGTAGTGCCTTCATAAAATACCAACAAGTTGATCAGAGGATCTTAAGAAATGAACTTCTACATTCCCATCCTCTACATGATCCTTTATGAAATGATACCTCAGTGCTATATGCTTCGTCTTGGAATGTTGCACTGGGTTGTGGCATATGAGAATAGTATTTTCAGAGTCACAATATAAGGGGATCCTCTTCATATTAATCCCGTAATCTCTAAGTTGACTTTGAATCGATATCACTTGAGAAGTACATGAGGCAGCTGTAGTATACTCAACTTCAGCGGTCGAAGCAGTTTGTTTAGCAACTGATGGAGTTTCAGACGAATCAACCATGGAAACTGATGGAGAAGATGATGAACAATGAAGAGAGTAGAACGGGTTTTTTGCCGGGTGTTTGAGTGCTTTGATTGTGGTGAGAGAAAGCAAAACCATCAAAATATCCCTTTTATACGTCATGATAGGTGAGAGAAAATCATGCTTGACGTTTCCATATCCCGATAAAGTAGTCGTGATGGATGTGACAGTTGTGTTGTTAAGCGGCATTACAACTGACCACACGTGATGTTAGGGATTTGAAATGATAATGCGCCTTTTTGAAATCTTATCCCTTTTATACCACCGTTTCAATTATGCACATTCATAATGAAATTATAATCACCATAAACTGTTCTGCGAATAGAAAGTAATCATTTGGAATTAAGAACCAGACTTTTGAAAAATCACAATGATTTTCATGCAAGAGTGTGCCAAAGAAAAAGAAATAAAGCAATTTATAACTAGGAATATGTGATTTCAATTATAAATCGATATAAAAGCAGTTTGTTCCCGGGTAACGATCTCTTCCTTCGGAGCCAAGAGAGACTCGGAAGTGTTTGTGTGGCATCCCGTTGAATTACGATCATCTGCTTGTTTGAGAAATAGTGAAAGGCTTCTTTTCATTTTGGCTTAAGGGTAGCTTCATCTTCAACCAAATTCCAAAACTCAACATAATTCCAAAAGTATGGAAGAAGTACTTGTCTGACCAGTGTAGCCATAATAACAAGTATGCTTTGGAATTATTTAAGTAGATGGATAATATAGAGATCTCAAGAAAAAAACTTCTTTTCGGAAGAAAAGTATTGGGTTGAGAACTTTTCGTAAATAAGAAAGGTACAAATCGTAAAGGTTTTAGTCGTCAATTCAGTGGTGAAGATATCTAGAGCATATTGATTGTTCACCGTCAATTCAGAAACTGGTTTCGGATTTTGGGTTTCACTCAAATCGTGGTGATAACAATTTTAAGATCATAAATACGGATGTTTTGTAACCGTAAACCTCAGTGGTAATAGCTAAGAGTCTCGAGGGTTACGTTTATGAACGTGAAAATGATGGAGAAAATTTTTGAGGTGGTTCCAAAGATAAAGATGTACCTCTGCTATAATGAATGACCAAGCAGTGAACTCTTAACTCAATGTGAGAAGAGTAAGGTAGCTCAGTGACTTATGTGAATTTATGGCCTATTTTGGAAGAAATGGTTGATATTATCGATTCATTAAAGCTTCAAACATATAGTCTTAGAGGCTTTGGTCAACATGCATCATCATGCTTCTAGGGACACTTAACTAGTGCAAAAATTCGGAGTTGTCTACCTTCCCCATCTTTCTGAATTAGGATTATGAAGAATATGTTCTTTGAAGCTTCTCAATTATCTGATATTTTTGGGTATTTTAATTTTTTTTTCTGAAAAGAATTTTAAAACATAAGAACATAAAAGAAGATATAATATTATTGGATTTTTGAATTTTCTGAAAAGAAATGAAAAATAGAAAATATATTAAATATTTTTGTATTTTTGAGTTTTTGTACAGTAACTTCTGAATTAGACAGAAGAGACTTAATATACAAAGGATACATAGAGTTCCGAATCACCAAATAAACAGTAGACTCTAAGTTATTCTGAGGGCTCGGACCCATTCGTAGTGTGACCAGTAGACTTCGAGTGACTCTGAAGGCTCGAAACCATTCAGAACTTAGTTAAAGCTATTCTAATGCGAAGCTGGTTTCGGAACAGAGTCTGCTTCTATAATTCCAAACCCTTGTAAAATATGATTGAATGACGATTCTGGTAGCGCCTTCGTAAAATATCAACAAGTTGATCAGATGATCTTAAGAAATGAACTTCCACATTCCCATCCTCTACATGATCCTTTATGAAATGATACCTCAGTGCTATATGCTTCGTCTTGGAATGTTGCACTGGGTTGTGGCATATGAGAATAGCACTTTCAGAGTCACAATATAAGGGGATCCTCTTCATATTAATCCCGTAATCTCTAAGTTGACTTTGAATCCATATCACTTGAGAAGTACATGAGGCAGCTGCGGTATACTCAACTTCAGCGGTCGATAGAGAGACACATGTTTGCTTCTTTGATTGCCAACTTACGAGTTTGCCATTAAGAAATTGACATCCTCCAGTTGTACTTGTTTGATCACGACCGTATCCTCCAATATCAGCATCTGAGAAGGCTTGCACAAAGAAGCCTGAGTTGGAAGGATAATAGATTCCGAGAGAGGTGTTTCTCTTAAGATATCGAAGAATATTCTTTTACAGCTATCATATGTGGTTCACGAGGATTTGCTTGAAACCTGGCACAATAGCAAACAACAAACATAATGTCTAGATGACTAACTGTTAGATACATTAATGAACCTATCATTTGTCGATAGAGAGTCATGTCAGCTATTGGCTTGTCCAAGGAAGGTGTAAGCTTCGTTTCGAATTCCATAGGAACCTTGACCATAGGTTCTCCCACCATTCCGAACTTCACAAGTAAGGTCTTTGTATAAGACTCTTGGTTGATGAATATGCCCTTTGAACTCTGTCTTATATTTAAACCAAGGAAGAAGTTAATTGGATTCATTGAGCTCATCTCAAATTTTGTTTCCATCAATTTTCGGAATTCAACAGTTAATTTAGGATTAGTAGATCTAAAAATGATATCATCAATATAAATTTAGACAATCATTAGATGGTCACCATCTTTCTTGTGAAAGAAGGTTGGGTCGACTAAGCCTTGTTTAAACTTGGATTGTTTCAAGAATCAAGTGAGAGTTTCATACTAAGCACGTGGAGCTTGCTTTAGACCATACACGACTTTATCCAAAATGTAGCAATGGTCACTACAAGAAAAAGACCCTTTTATGACGCGCAAAATATGACACTTGTTGGTTTATGTTACGCAAAAGAGAGTGACATTAAAAAAGTGTCATCTCTTCAAAAAATTTAAGGATTTAGGTCACGCATTGTCACACCCCGGCCGTCGGCGGAAACACCGGGCGGTGTAATGTCATTTCTCGTATCATAGTTATCAACTTCCTAAAAACACATGCAATTTAAAATACGTCAACATAAAGTTGGTGAGTTCATAGGTTTTGACTCCATATAAAAATAATACATATTCCGAGTTTCAAAAGTATAGTTTTGAAAGCATAATTTTGACTCTCCAACGTTTATTATATATATCCTAGGTATAAAAGTTTACTTACTAAATAAGTATATACCTATAAGTCTCATATACTATGAATATAAGTGTTTGTAATTCCATACAAACGAAAGTTGCTGCGTATAAAAATCTTATTTCAATTCTATACGAGTAAAACCACTACGTATAAATCTATTTCAATTCTATACGAGTATATGTGCTAGGTATAATTATCTACTTAATATAAATAGTACCTGGGGTATAAGTAGGGGAAACTTATACTTAACATTAATACTTGTATAGTGACGAAGTATAATGTTTCTAACAAGTTGCTACCATGAGTTTGTAACCGCTGCTTGACAACAAAACCTCTGAAAAAACAATACACTCATGATTTACCATGAGAAACAACATCGCGCGCTTCATCGACGCCGGAATAAAAATAAAAGGAACGAATCGTTACTCGTTTGTCTTGGGTTGTAATCAACCACGAGGGGGGTCATCAACCCGTATCTTATTCATACACGACTTCCTCATTCACACGGGATTAACGATTACAGGTCAGAGGACTTCCACTAAGATCCCCAATCTTAGTTGATGAATGAGGTAGCTCATGTAGACTTTGACGGCTTCCTATAGCTCTAACAACAAAAGCATTTTCATGTCTAAAACCCTAAGTCACTAGACTATGCTTTTAAACATTAATCCTAACTTCATAACATTTAGGCAGTATAACAACTATATCTTGAAGTAAAACCAGGTTTTATATTGACCTAAAACCAACAATAACAACATATAACGTTCCTAGTTTAATCTTGACATAAAACTATCAATAGCTATACTAAGTTTTATCTTAACATAAAACTAATCAATAACAACATATAACATATCCATTTTTATCCAGACATAAAACTAATCAATAACAACATATAACATATCCATTTTTATCCTGACATAAAACCAATATCAACAACATATAACAAACATGGTTTTATCTTGACATAAAACCAATAATAACAACATATTTATCAATTAACATATAGGACTTCCGAGTATAACTCTGGAACTAAATCGCACACATAATATATATAGAATCCTAAGTATAACTCAAGATCTACATTAGTATGACAATAACATGCTAACAACTTTACGATAGTTGTATACTTTCAAATACGAAATAACTATATCCCGGTTATTATAACTATCTACGTTGATACTGATATATACTATCATATAGACATAATAATAACATATATATAATATTTAGCATGTGTTTTCCCCCGGAAATATTAGAAAGTGGGGTCGTGAAACTCACCTTTGCAGCGTGATTTTATGTAATCTAAGCAGAAACGGTTAGCGTACAAGGTCGTCGGGGCTCGGGAAGCAAAACGGCTTCATCAAAGGAGAGAGTAGGAAGGATATCAAGTGTAAGAATGGCTGGGGTCGATCTTGCTATTTATAGTAAGATTTTTGGCCCTCACGATGTGAGAAATGATAGGTTCACGTCTTGAGTTATGGCAAGAGTCATCTCGTAGCTTTAACGTGTGTTTTCTAACCCCGATTCGTGTCTTGCAGCGTCCTCACGTCGTGAGAAAACCTTGCTCACGTCGTGAGCTTTTGGGTTATCGTTCCATAGAATTCTAGCTTCGAAATGTGGCGTTTTTACTCCTCACATCGTGAGGTTTGATGCTCACGTCGTGAGTCCAGTCAGATTAGGGTTTTTGACATGTGTCGTGCTCTTAGACAGCTGTAACTTCGGAAGGTCGTAACTTTTGCATATGAACTCCGTTTTTGACGTTCTTTATATCCATGCATAGGTATTTACGATCACTACAACTCTCTTTTAGACTCCAATAGCTAAATCTAAGCCTATTTTAAATTCCTTATGTTACAGAGATTTTATAGCGTTCGGTTTATCATAAATTCTTCATGCAAAGTCAGATTTAGATGTTCTCTATATTTTTGGAATCGTATGGACGTATACTTTAAGTTGTATCATAAAATATGTGTGAAAGTTCATACTTTAACATGAATTACATAGTAAGTTTATCATGTTACTAGTTTAACAAAAATCACATTACATGATTTACATAGTCTCATGTGATTGTTTTTGACCTATTTTGACTGGTGTTACACGCATTATTGTGTACCCTTAAATTAGTGTCATAAGAAAAAAAATTAAAAACACGAAGGGCGTTGTATCTTAAATTTGCATCCTCTATAAGTGTCACTTTATAATTTTAATGAACGCGCGTATCTACGATACGGGGGAAAATGAAATCCCAAAAAATTTGAAAACCCACCTTGTTCTTTTCTACCTTCTTTCTATCTTTCATCTTCGCAAACGATTCCCCCTCTCCCTCCACTCTGATCCGCTTCCCCACTATTCTTGACCTTAATTGTTAATCATCTCATCGGATCTCTTCTCTAGTGTCACTCTGAAGATCAAGAAATTTCAAGCCCTAGTCTCCCTCTGAGATAGAGACAAAAAGAAAAGATACATGAAGAATGCACCTATTGTTGTTACAACTTATGATGTTTCTTAAATTCTCTCGATTCTTTCTAGCCTCTGCAACAATCGAAGATATCACCTCGCTTCGCATGGTCTTGCCGGCAACCTTAGGTCCGACGACCTTAACCCTACTTCTCATTCGGCGACCCTACTAACCTAAGCCTCACTTCTCCTTATCGGCTGATTTGTTTCTACTCCACCTTTATTTCTTTTCATCTTTGTCTTCACAAAAATCGAGTTTTTCCCCCTATTGTCTCTCTATTTTATTATCGCATATCTCCTCTTACAATCATCCCTTCGTCTCCGCCCCTCACCCACCTCCACTCAACTCTCTCGTATCCCCTTCACCTATCAATACATCTCAGAACAACTCCATATACATCAAAGTAATGCATACTTCCTTTTGGTCAGTGTTTGTGTGAATTGGGTTCTCAAATTGACAATATGATTAGACATCCCTTTTCATAGTTCGAATTGTGAGAAATGGCAAGAAATGGTTTGAATGTTTAAGACTTATAGTTATAAGTTCTGAAAGGGTTTAAACACACACACACACACAACACATATGCTATCAAATGAAAGGTGTATGAGCTTGAGAAGTATGGCTGAAAACTTATGGAAGCATTACGTATCAGAAATATGCACTTAAGTAAGAAAGTTAAAAAGTATTGATTTCTAGAAGTCCAGTTGATTTATGGGTACATGTCAAAGCTAGTAGGAGCATAATTGTTATGTATATACAAGCACAATTGTTATGCTTGGTGTAACATCCATGAATTTTACACCAAAATTTAAACTTTTTCGATCATAATAAAGATTAAATAGTATTGTTTACAAAATGTTTAAAATCAATATCCATCAGAGTGTCCCAAAACCATAACGTAAGGATGAGGAGCGGTACGGTCACGCCTTCGCCTTGCCATGATCTCCTGAAGTACCTGAAACATTAAACTGAAACTGTAAGCCCGGGGGCTTAGTGAGCTACCCCCAAAGTATCAATACCACACTGATAATGCCATATCAATAACAAACTATCAAACAATCAACATGCATATTGGCCATCGGCATGACTGGGCCGCCTTACTGGGCCTATAGTCTATCTGAATCTATCCCGAGCCTTCGGAATAACTGGTCCGCCTCATGGGCCTGCAGTCTACCCGGACCGCTCATAGGGTATGTTGGCCTTCAGCACAAAGCAGGAGTGCCTCAACCCAACCAACAAGCAACTAACCATGTGCGCATAACTATCATATACTAGCATATACAAACATCAAACATATCTATCACACTGATCATCAATCATAGAATTCTCTCATAACTAGAGTACCGACCTAGCAGGTCACTAACATACTAACCCTTACGGATCATAAGAGCATAACATATTGTCTACCCTGATTCCGATCTAACCGATCATAACCACATGTAGCATACCATAACATCAACAACTAAAGGGTCGGTCTTGGTGCCGTAGACCCTATCGATATAGTGAGGATAACTCACCTTGCAAATATCGACTCGGAAGATACACTCCAACTCTCGGATCACCCGACACAGGCTCCACCACCTATGATCATAGTACAATATACTCATAAGTCCTTAACCTTATAAGGTACCCCAAAACCCACTAGTCAACCTCTGATCAAGGTCAAAGTCCTCAGTCAAGGTCAACAGTCCATGTTGACCTCGAATCGCCGAGTACCCTCGGCTACTCGTCGAGTTCCCTGAAGCACATTCCAACTTGCCGAGTCATCAGAGTGACTCGTCGAGTTCCTTCGATTCTTATTCAAACTTTAAGGCCACCTGTTGAGTTCCCTCCTTTCCACTCGACGGATACACACACATACATATCCAAGAGAAAACTCATCCGACTCACCGAGTTGATCTTCAACTCATCGAGTCTTATGGTAATCGATGAGTTCAAAACTCTTAGATCGATTAGATCTTTCACAAGTACGATAAAAGAAATCAAAAAATTTAAGAACAATATGAGAATGAACACAGAACAAAATCAAATATGTGCTTATGATTCAAAACTGAGTCACGCCTCAGCAGAGCTCGATGAAGAACTTCCTTTGTAGAGGCGAGCTAGGGTTTACAAAACAATGAAGCAAATAAAATAAATGAAAGCGATCCCTAATAAGTCTGCATGCATGCAGCTTATATACTAAACCCTAGTACAAAATTATGCACGGCTGGACAGGCCCAATACCGGCATTCAAACTGCGCTAAGGACCGACTCCATGACGCAATCTAATAGACTCAACAATCTCCCCCTTTGCGTCAAATGAGGCGAGAAATTATTTCCTCTGAGTAGGCTTCACCGTCTTTATAAATTTAAACAAACGAGGAATTAGGGCGAGAAGAGTCTGTCTAAACTGTATGTACCACCTCAGCATGTCAGTGAATAATTTCTTGTCAGCAGCACTGTTCTGATCGCACCTCTGAATGATCTCCAAGATATGCTCAAGGCAAGACGTTGAGAAGAGGTGTTTGTCAACAAGAGTGAACAGACATTTTTGAACTTCACCCCTGAGGAACATAACTGTGTGATACTTTGAATCGATTTTCCCCTTGATCATGGTATTGACATTGCCAGCTTTGCCCATAGTCTTGATCGTTGTTCGGTTGTATATGGCAGAGGCAATCTCCTGGTCCATCTTCGCTACCTCATGTATGTAGCAAACAAGCATACGCTTGACTTGATCGATTATTGGCCGATACTCCAGACGATTCGACAAAAGAATATTAATGAGGAGTATCCAGTCATGAGGATTAAGGTTTGGTAGATCAGCAAGGGTAAAATGGTAGACTGAGCCTTCTGTTCCACGAGTCACCCTGAATTTGACATTGATAAATTTCCTTGCTGAATAGGGCTTCATCACCTTGACTGTGGTTATTTTCTTTAAGCTCCAAGTCATGTGTTGAGGTTGAGAAAACTCCAAGTAAAATTCCAGAAGATCCCTATCTACCTTCGGGTCTGGGGATGGAATAGCAGCAGCTGAGTTGAAGCAGTGGAAGATAAATGCCTTTCGAGTGATTGGCATATCAAACTATGCATCCTTGGAATTGTCAAGACCAAAGGACATAATTGGCTCAAGCCAGAGAATGCTTGGCTCATCAATTGCACATCTTTGAAGTGAGTCTTTTGTCCACACAGGAAACATGGACTTTTTCTTCTTAAGGAGCTCAGCCTCCTTTCGCTTCAGCTCTAGCTCAGCTTGCTGATTCTTGGTGTTTACTCCCATTTCTTTTTTCAGAAGTGTTAACCTTCTGGACAGGTTTCTTGGGAATTTCGACATAGACATCATCTTCATTGTCTATGTCGTCTTCACCGATTTTCTTCTTCTTTTTGTCTTTGTTACTGACCGAAGCTTCATTACCCTTCGGTTCAGCAAATGGTTTTGATCCAGAAGGAGGAGGTTGCTTTGTCACTTTCTCTCCCCCTTGTTTCGGTTGGACCCCGGTCACTGGAACACCCTCGATACGGCTAAGAACGTCCAGTGCCAGTCTAAGCTTGTCCGCCAAATGACGTCTGACAGTTATAGTGATGATCGGATCATGAGCCTCAATAAGATGAAGAAGGATGGAGTGAACATCTGCAGCAGAACTCCGAATGACCTCCCTTTCTGACCTGAGGTCATTAATCTCAACATTAGCAGTACGCAGCTTGTGTGTTTGCAATTTAAGTTGGGTTATACGTCTGTCGAACTCATCCATAATCTGATTTTCCACTGCTAATTCCGCTTCCAGTTGAGTTAAGCGTTCGTTGACATTAGCATGGAGCGTTTCATTGGCTTCTTCAATGGCTTGGTGTGCCGCTTCAAGGTTTGAATGCTCAGATTGAAGAGACCTTTGAAGATTCTCGACTGAAGTTGACAGTTTGAGCATTTTTGGCAGCAGCAGCCTGCAAGGAGTGTAGAAATAAGTGAGCTTCTGAGACTAGTTTATCGAATTTTGCGGTCGCTTCCTTGCACTCCTTAGTAGAGGCATCAACAACGAGAGAAGCCTGTTGACATTGGGAAGTGGAGGCTTCGATAGCCTTGGTTGCAGCTGATAAAGTAGCACTGTGTTCGGTGACCACCGAAGAGAACAAGGCCTTTAAGGTAGCTTCTGAATAGGCACCATAGGAAGCAGATGAAAGCAGTTGATCAAGCTTGTCGTTTACTGCCTTGAGATGACGTTTTCTAACAGGCTCATCGTCATCATCATCACTCTGTACTCGATAAGGACTGAAATATGTGGAATCGAATTCCATGTCCTCACCGCCTAAAATAGGGGTTGTTTCAGTAGATGGTGTGGGGGATAAAGGTTTTGAAGAAGGTGGAGGTTCGGTTGTGACAGGAGGTTCAGTTACAGGTGGATTGGGAACAGTAAAGTCAGGTTTTGTGGTAGTAGTGGTAGTAGTTGTATCTGTGAAAAGGGGAGTGGGAATAGGAATTGTAGTGAAGGGTTGAGGGGTGGTAATTAAAGAGATAGGAGGGATAGAGACAGGGATGGTAACAGGTGAAGGTGAAGGAGGAGAAGAGCAAACCGGAATTTCTGGAGTAGGGGAGCGAGGCGGAGTGTCACCTCGGCCCGAAGCCTCTTCATCAGAGCTTTCGCTCTCAGATTCTGAAGGAGAAGCGTTCTTCTACTTAGGAGGGACATATTCTGAATCCGAATCACTGGAGGATTGAAGAATAAGCCTCCTATCGGGCTTCTTCTATTTTTTCGATTGAGCCTGAGAAGTAGCAGCTTTATCAGATTTTCGCTTCTTGGGGGTTTACCCCTTGGTGGGTTTAATGACTGGTTCCTCTTTCTGTGTTTCAAGCTTTTTACCCCTCTTGGCTGGCTTGTCAGCCTCTTCAATGGAATGAAGCATAGCCGGTGTAAGCTCTCTTGGGCCAACAGATGGACGCTTCCTGTACTGTTGAAGAACGTTACTCGATGCTGAAATACGACCGAGCATAGCTTCAGGAATGGGTCCAATGAATGAAAACTTGGTTGGGTCAGTGACGATCATTTTCGTGATATGAAAGGTAGCAATGGAGGAGAGCAAGGAGTCTGCCATTATTGGAACACGAAGACCATCCATTTCCCAGTTGGTGATGAGAGACCAGAAACGCCCACATGAGATCTCAAAATGCCTGGATGAAGAAACCAAGCTTTGAACCAACTGTTGCCAGATAATGGACCCATAATCTAGGTTAAGGCCATTGTACAACCCATACAGCACCGTCATGAATAACTTTCTTGCACCATCGGAGTCAACGCTTCTCTCAGAAAGTCCCTTGAACAATAGTGTAAAGAGGCCATTACATTGAGGAGGAAGGCAGGCCTTTGATAGTTCCAAAAGAGTTTTTGCCATACTTTACAATGCCACCATCTTTGAGAGAACGAAACTCTCTTAGTTCCTCCTTCCTTACTGTCATGTGACGCGAGCAACCACTATCGATGTACCATTCTTCGTCAAACTGCTCGTCACGTATAACCTGCAAAATATTAAGCAGATTTAGGAACCCAAAGTTTCTTGGGTCCTTGCGAGCCTTTTACAGGACAGGGAATAGTAAGAGAAATATCAACCATATATGTTCGTTTAATTAAAGTTGTTTCATCTTTTCTTTTAATGGTGAAAACTTTAATTTTTGTTGATTTAGGAAGATTGGGATTTTTGACTGAGGGACTGGAATTTGAAGAATTGAATTTAGAAGAGACTTTAGATTCCTGATTTTGCTGATCGGACATGTAAGAATGGGGACCAAAATTACTATTTCGGTTGCCATGGGATGAAGGACCGAAACTCTCCTTTCGGTTGTTATAGGACGAGGGACCAAAACCGTTCTTTCGGTTGTTAATGGGTGATGGACCGAAACTCTCCTTTCGGTTGTTTTCAGTCGAGGGACCGAAACTACCCTTTCGGCTCCTATTGGCCAAGGGATCGAAACTACCCTTTCGGCTCCTATCGGTCGAGTGACCGAAACCATCTGATGTGCACAAAAGTACCCACTAATTTTAATATTTATAACCTAACAAACTTAAACTAACTATGTACTTATAGGCAGTGTACCTAGTCAGATCACAGTATAGTTTGGGTAAGTTGGGTGTCGATCATAGGGAACGGTGTTACTAATTAACCTACTTACTATTAAATTAACCTAATTATTAACAAGTTTAAAAGGGGTTTTATCTGATTTTACAAGATCAGACGAACTTAAATCAAATTCAATAAGTAAAAACACACTCTTGTCTAGTTTGAATTGTAGCGCCTAGTTCCTGGTACGTAAATCTTATTTGAGTATTTCTCTTCTTTTAGCCTTGGACTCGGCGAGTCATAGGTCCGACTCGCCGAGTAGATACGGGACCCGGGACACGTTTAAGTTGGTGACTCGGCGAGTCCATATTCCGGACTCGACGAGTCACCGCTGTTGGATGAAACCCTAAGTTTTAGGGGTTTGCACCCTATTTAAACTCTCTTTCCGCCCCAATCTCGCCCCCATTCACCCTCAGAGCCCTGTATCTCTCTATAGCCTTTCTTCCTTGTGAGTTTGAAGTGTTTTTGTGGTGTTCTTGAAGTTTTTGAGGAGAAAGAAGAGTGAATCAAGAAGAGGAGAAGGAGGCCAAGCATCTCTGTGTCATTCCAACGTTTCCCCTGAGGTATAGCTCGTTTCCCCTCTGTTTTTAAGCTTATTGTCCCTTATAGCTCCATTAAAGTCCTCTTTGAGCCATTTCCAAGATTGTGTATGTTTGAGGGTTTGTAATAAGCTGATTGACCTTTAGATCTAGGCATGGTTGAGCTCCAGGAGCTCAGATCTACTGTCTTTTTGGAACCATATTGCATGAAAGCCCTAGATCTACCCCTTTTGGTGCATTTTGGACCTTAAAACCCTCATGGTGGTCTATTTACACGTAAAGTTGGAAACTTTACGTGATAACCAGGCCCTAGGAGCCTAGATCTATGTATGGCATGAGCTGGATTCAAGCAGAATCGACCATATAGTAATTGCATGGTAACGACTCGGCGAGTCGTTCATCTGACTCGGCGGGTCGGTTCGCAAGTCTCCGAGTTTGTCCCCTTTTCATAGTGTCGAGTGAGTAGTGAGTCACGGGGTGTGACTCAGTGAGTCGGAAGCTGAACTCATCTATGGAGGAACTCGGCGAGTCAATGCCCTGACTCGGCGAGTTCAAGGCAATCTCCTTAGATCAAGAACAGACTCGGCGAGTTGTTCATACAACTCGGCGAGTCGCAGCATAAGTGTTCTTCGGATGAAGATGATCTCGACAAGCTGTTCATACAACTCGGCGAGTCTTAGCATAAGTGTTCATCGGATGAAGATGAACTCGACGAGTTGTTCATACAACTCGGCGAGTAGGATGAAGGACTTGAATATCAGTTTAGAAGGAGAACTCGTCGAGTCGTCGCCTAACTCGACGAGTAGAAACGGGATTCAGGACAATCGTTTGGGTAGGGACTCGCCGAGTTGGAAAGCCAACTCGGCGAGTCGGGTCAACTGAAAGTTGACTCTGACTTTGACTTAGGGCATGATCAGGGGTAAAATGGTCATTTTACCCAAAGGACAGTTAGCAGTGTTTGATTGAGTATGTTGTGGGAATTGCAACCGGAGGATTTCCGGAGCAGCAGCAGCAGCAGTAGACAGTCAGTTCCCGATCAGATCAGCAGCTACTTCGAGGTGAGTTACCTTCCAGTAGCGGTGGGTCTACGGCCATAATGCCGACCCACCAGTAGGAGTTGTATGTAGATGATTGTCTCCGTGATATTCATCTAGGGATTACTACTACCTGTGTTATGTTTATGTGCTAGTATGATATGATGCTATGTGCTAGTGACAGTAGGGGGGGGGGGAGATAGTCCCCGAGGTATCCGGTCGTTAGGGCCGAAGGGGTAGTCATACCCAGCCATGTTAGATAGATTCTGATATTGTGATACATGTTATGTGGTAGTAGTGGAGGGAATGAATAGTTCCCCAGTATCCGGTCGAGAGGACCGAAGGGGAGGCCAGCACCCAGATATGCTAGGCAATATCCGGTCGAGAGGACCGAAGGGGAGGCCAGCACCCAGATATGTTAGGCAATATCCGGTCGAGAGGGCCGAAGGGGTAGGTCGGGCACCCATATATGCCAGACAATATATGTATGTTATGAGATTATATGGTATGTGGTACAGTGGGGCAACTCACTAAGCTTCGTGCTTACGGTTTTCAGTTTTGGTTTCAGGTACCTCCTCAGCTAGGGGAAAGGAGCCGGCGCGGTAGCAGCATGTCACACACACACACTCTCTCTTGTTTCCGCAGTTACGAGTTTATTCTGGGATTGATACTCTGATATTTGATTGATCGAATGTTGTGGTTTTCAATTTGGTTTTCGATGTGAAATGGTTTAATCAAACAATGTTTTAACTATTAATGCTTTCATGTAATGTTTTATAACGAAATTTTTGGACGTGAAAATTGGGTCGTTACATGAATCCCCTTCTTCCTTATGGCTAGCTAATTATTATGGATTATCAAGTTGGTTTTAATTGTATTAGTAATTTAGTTCTAACTTTACCAATAATTAACTAATTCATGTCAAACCATATATGTTCACACATAATTAAACACAGAACTAATTATGAATATAAATATGTTATGTAAGATTTGTTATATAAATGCAATTATAGTCACAATACACGTTCTCTAGCACAACTAAGCTTATTTACTCTAATTACTAACTAAGATTGGTCAATCCTATCTCTAACAATTCAATGTTCACTAAATCATTAGGTAAACAAGTTCATGCAGTTAATGGTCACTAAGCTACACAGAACAGGCAATCAAGTAATTAGAGAAACAAACATAAGCATGCTAGGTTATACAAATCAAACACAAGCAATTTTATCAACTAAATAAATCCATAAAAATTGAGCTATTCATAAGTTGGAAGCTTCATCTAGCTAAACAAGAGTAGCTAGATTCAGCTGCTCATCATAGCAACTAACAAACTAACACAAATTGAAGTGATATAAAACATGTTCTTAATTAACAAAATAAACTAAATTATGGACCTTCACTCTTTTTGGTGTTGAAAGCCTCTTCCCATAACTTTTCTCTCCTCAAAATCGTCTTCTGGAACTCGTCTTTCTAGCCAAAAGTTCCCTCCATTGGTAGTGGTCAAGGATTTATATAGTTGCTGATATCCATAAATTCACGTCGTGAATAATAAGAAATTCACGTCGTGAGTTGTAGATAACCGTGCCCGTCAAGGATTCCTTCACCCGCGTACATATCTTCTAGAACCAACAATTCACGTCGTGAATTCTTTAAGTCTCATGTCATGAATAATCTTTTTCCAGATTTTTTTAATCTTTTAATTCCCAAAGTTTCTTTCTTTAACGCTTTTAGTCCCTTTTCTTCAAAATGTCTTCTTTTTGGATGTAAATAACATTTAAGCTCATAAGTACCAGTATTCTAAAAAACTTACCAACTTATTAATAAAAATGTACTTAAATATTGCCTAAAAATAGGTATAAATATGGCAATATCAAAATACCCCACACTTAGACTTTGCTTGCCCTCAAGCAAATTTAAACTTAATCCTTGATTACTAACATCACATAGAACAATCCGATTCCAGCTCAGCCATTATGCCAAGACCTCAACGCATGTATTTGTGTCTAAAATTTTCCTAAAGTACCCCCCATACTTTAAATACTCACAATCTTCATAAACACTCGCCCACTTTTTCCGAACAATGCTCATTTTATGCAACCCTCCGAATCCATCCGCAGAAAACCTCCTTATCCTCAAGGTATTTTTAGTTGAGCAACCTAAGCATACATAATCTAGAATTACAATCTACGATACCACTATGAAGCTCTTTTGGAATTCTTCACTTCTTTGAAATTTGATCTTTGATTTCTTTGAATTCACCACCTTATTTGATTTGATTTTTGGTATCTTCAACTTTTTGAATTTCTTGGAATTTTGATCTTTTGATCTTCACTTTATTTGCTCCAAAATTCTTCAAACTTTTCTTGCAATTCTCTATTTTTTTACATGCACCTCACTTTTTTCACTCAAAACCTACATGCTTAAGCAGAGGTGCTCAACCTCAACCTTTATTGGTTAAGGATAATAATTTTCCTGGATGCATTTCAGGTTTAGACTGCTAAACATATTGCATCCCTCAAACCAAGCGGGGTTATGTTTTTCTTCCATGATTTCACTAAAATAAGGGAGGCCACAAATGCACTATAACGTATATTGGCTCAACTAAACATTTGAACTTTCATCGGATCATCCCACATAACACTAGCAATTACAGTTCAAATTATTATTACTATATTCAATTATTAAAAATTTCAATTTTCAAATTTTCAATTTTACTATCAAATTCTATCATTATCTAGCAATTTACTTTTTCTACCCCTACCCCACACTTATTTCATACAATGCCCTCATTGTATGCATAAAATAAATCAAAATTAAAGAAAAAGGAGAAAAAGGAACAGACTCCCCTGGAATAGTGGTGTAAACATCTCCAAAAGTGTGGAAAACGTGCATCGTGAATATGGACTCCAAAAATAGAAACTTGGATCTTGAACTCGTGAAATAAGGAGTGTACCGGCAAAACATGAAATCGAGCCTTCAATCGTCTTCAAATGTGGTGTAAATCTCCAAAAGTAGAATGACCAATGTGGGAAAGCATATGCCACATTGTATGGTGGTAAAAATGAGCCAAAATAATCTTGAATATAATGACAAGAAGAATAGTATCAACCCATGGAAGACTAAAATATCAAGGGCCTTGAACTTGTAAAAATCTAATATTCACGACGTGAAATCGAAACTACGCGTGTTCTGAGAACCTCCTGATAACTGACTCACGACGTGAATAATAGAAGTTCACGTCGTGAGAACCGGGCAGTCAGAAAAACATTGCCAATTCTTCTTCTAATGTCTTAATGTATTAAGACTCTTCTAAATTCATCAGTTTATGACTCTTTCACTGACTCTCCACTCTCTTGACTCACCCCTCACTTATTTTGAAAATATGGGTCTCGACTTTCGGCGTTAAACACTCCCGGCTAAAGACGTAAGCACGCATAAATTGCTATCCTCTCTAGGCGCTCCTAGCAATTTCTGAGAAACAACCAACAACGAAGAATAAAAGTAACATAATATTCAAAGTAGTTCTTACAATCCCATAAAAACAAACTAAAAACAAATCAAACAAAATAAATAACGATCAATCATCCTCCTCATCATCATGTGCTCCACTGGTTCCAGCACCATCACCTCCGCGTCCACCATACTCCGAGCATCGTGGGCAAATCGGGTAATGATACCCTAAATGAGGCGGCTGCTCCACCCTAAGATGTCGGACAACATTCTCCATAGTGCCACCTATCCAATTCACACTCAACGATAACTGGTCAAAGTAACCAGCCATATCACTCCCAAAAGGCGTACCGATCATGGAAGCAGGTGGGTGTATTGGCTGCCCGTGGGCTCCCTTTCCTCTCACGTTCCCGCGCCTCGGTCTCGACTCTAGCACAGGTTGGTCGGCCGGCTGATCATCCTCATCATCACCCTCACCATCTGATGGTACTATGCCCCAATGCGACCCAAAATTCCTGACCACCCGCATAGTTTCCAAATGCCCCATGCCAAACTCAAGCTCATCCACACACGTCATGGATCTAGTAATATCAGGAACAACCAAATGATACGAGCGGGCCAAACGCGTAACCAAATGCCCCCCAAAAATGGGGCTCCCAGGGAGCGAACTTGCGGCATGTCACACCCCAAAACCGAAACGGCGGAAACGTTCTGGGGTGGATGACGTCATGTCAAGTATCACAACATATGCAGTATAGTAATCAAAGTACAACAACCATTGCATTAATAGTAATAGTTTTACATGTTTTACATTACATAGAAACATCAAAGTTATAAGAGTAATAATGTAGATGTAGCTTGGTACTAAACTGTCTTCACCAAAAGCACCTGAGAAGTACCTGTCTAAATCTGACCTGAGAATACAAGTTATTTGAAAAGCGAGTATCATCATTTTTATAAATGCTGGTGAGTTCATAAGTATTTAGTGTCATTTTATCAAAATAAATTTATAAAAGTAGAAGTTTTAAAGCATCAGTGAATTAGAGTCCTTTACAGAAAATCCTATATTTTCTGATTAAAAGCAATCTTCTACCAAGACTGGATGAAGTTATGTGGTAAAAAGAAATTTTTCCTTAACACTATCATTATCAAAATGTGGTATTGATCTTGAAGAAAGTAGGAGAATATCAGTGAAAAATAACATATGCCTCAGCAGTGAAAACTGCTGACTAAGGCAAAAAGAAATCATAGAATCCAGGGGAGTATCGAATGAACGATACGCCTGGCTCAGTCTAACAAAAGGGAGACACAGACCCCACACAGTATCAAATGAAAGATACGTCTAGTAAGGTCTAAAAATAGTGAACACAGGCCCCAGACAGTATCAATTGAGTGATACGTCTAGCAAGGTCTAAAACAGTGAATACAAACCCCAGACAGTATCAAATGAAAGATACATCTAGCAAGGCCTAAAAACAGTGAATACAGTGTTAAAACCCATTACCTTAATGCCATGAATTATAAGGTAACCCTGAGATACTCGTAACCATACTGATAGACACTAGAGAACTTGACGCCCTACAAGCGTCGGTGTAAGTATGACATTTGTCACCCCTTGGCTTGGTAGGCCGTGGACTGGAGCTAGCAGTCAGGGTGCGGGGGTGTCAATCCCGTATAGCTATACACACAATGTCCGCTCTCCCTACAAGAGACTCTGGTTACCAACTTGACAACGGAGAAGGCCGTGTCCTGAAGAAGTATCTCGTGTAGTGAGATTTGATGTAAAATACTGCACTAATGATAGAGACTCCCAAAAATGAACTGACTAATGTAAACCTATATGTCTATGCTTGTATACATAATATATAACTAATGATCAAACGACCTTCGGACGGACATCCGATCCCACCAGACCACATCTCAACGAAGAAAAGGAAATAGGGCGAACAAGCCTTCCTAAGTCCTTTAAACAATATATATATATATATATATATATATATATATATATATATATATATATATATATACAAGCATAGGCATACATTTAACAAATAGGAACATTTAACGAAGTTTAAGTGTTTAACGAAGTAGAAGTGTTACACAAAGTATAAGTGTTAACAAGTAGGAACGTCTCGTGAAGTATAAGCGTATCGTGAAGTAGGAGTGTTAACAGGTATAAGTGAAGTATAAGTGTAACAAGTATAAGTGAAGTAAAAGTGGTAACAAGTATAAGCGTATCACGAAGTGAAAGCGTTATCAAGTAGGAGTATAAAAACATGGAAGAAAACCTTGATGACAACTTTGGAAACCTTTATACTTAAGAAAATCATAATTTGGTATTCTTTTGTAAAATGAGTTTGAAAACCTTTAGAAATCCTTTGGGAACCTTTCATAAACAATTTTTAAATGAAACTTTGATAAAACATTTTGGGTAAAGAAATTCTTTGTTTAATATACTGCCATAACAGGATTTTAAGTAAAACATACATCGTGAGAAAACAATTTGAGAAAAGCTTTGTACAAGTAAAGATGTTTTGGAAGAACCATTTGCAGTATCATACTCGGTAAAACAGTTCACAGTGTAATAAATCCTTGTGCATGCGGGTTATCAACCACATGTGATTGATATGATAACTGGCATGTTTAACTTATATTCCCCACCCCCCCCCCCATAAAACTTGTAAAAACAGTTGAAAAGGTTAATTCCGGGGTATGAACTCACTTGTTGTAAGTGGATCGGGTGAAGGTGCAGGTATAGGATGCTAAGTGTCAAGTGAGGACTTAACCACACACGCGAATCCTATTTAACATGTAATGATACATTTAAGTATCCAATTAGTCATTTAATAACTAATTAAGCAAGTAAGGATGTCATACGTCATAAAAACACTTTGTTACAAGTGCTAGAAGTGTCCCGGGTAACATCTAAAGGTGTGTATGGCCTAGATAGGGAGTTTAATCTTCAAGAGTAAACTCTTTATAGAGTTTACGGCCCTAAGACCTTGTCCCCATGAGTTTACGGCCGTAAACTCATGGATGGTGTGTTCTTTGATGCACTAAGGTCTTATAACACTTGTGGTATTAGGCTAGGTTCAATTCTAGGGCTTATGAAGGGTTTAAGGCTTCAAAATGGACCATTAAAGGAGTTTACGGCCTATGCATACCCTTTGGGGAGTTTACGACCGTAAACACATGATTTTAAGATAGTAAACTCATGTTGGTCCATTTCCTTGGTTGTTTGGTGGTTCTAACTCATGCATGTAAGGTTCTAGCCACTTTTAGGAGCATATGAAGGTGTTTAGGGCACTTAAACACCTTGGAAAGGTGTTTACGGTCTAAGAATATGTTCTTGGGGAGTTTACTACCTTAAACACATGAGTTTACGGTAGTAAACTCATTTTTTCCATGAATCCTATGTTTTGGTAGTTGTAGGTTAAGCATACGAAGTTCTAGGTCCAATTCCAAGCCATACAAAGTGTTAAGGGCACTTTAACACCCTTTGGGGGTGTTTATGGTCTAAGAATAGGTGTTTACGGTCTAAGAACCTTCTTGGACTGTAAACTCAAGTGTGACATGATTTTGTATGCTTTGGTGCATATCATGAAGGAAAATAAGGTTCTATGCACTCTAGGAAGTTCATGGAAGCCCTTGGAGGTGGTTGAGGGGTAGCTTGACACCATAAAAGGTGTTTATGATCCATGAACATGGGTTTACGGTCTAAGAACATCCTTAGACCATAAACTCATGTTTACTCCCCATTTGGTCCGATTTTGGTGTTCTAAGTCCCTTCGGGTAAGTCTCTAAGCCATTGCTAAGCATGAGAAGTGTTTGGGAAGGGTTTTTGAACATTAAAACCCACATCCAAGGGGTTTACGGTTTTGGGAGGCTCCCAAGACCATAAAATCATGTTCTTTAGGTTTCCGGATGATTAAGTCACAAACTTTCAAGATAGAAGTGTTAAACAACAAGCTAGGGAGGTTTACTTACCGATTTGAGGCTCGGAGGGACGATTTTTGACCAAAACCCGTTTGTAGAGAGAGAAAGTAGAGAGAGAGGGTCTAAGGTGGTAAAAGGTTTCTAAGGAGTGTCCACCCACCCTTATATAGGGCTTGGGTGTTGTACCCGGTATACGACTACCCGATACTTATGTTTAACAGGGTTTAAAAATTTTTACCCGGTTAAATGGCCGTAAATAAAAATAAACTTTTTCCAAATAAATGGAAAGATTATTTACGTGACTTTATTTTCGCTTGACGAATATTAATTAAAATATTCTAACGGGTTTAAGTCCGGTCAAAATATTTTCGGGATAAATTTGGCTAATTTTTGACGTAACTAATTTCGACATTAACTGCGACGTTAACTTTGACGTTAAAACTAATGGAAATTTTTGGGTTGTCACACGGTATACCCAGCCAGAAAACGGGCTAGAAAATACGGGATGTTGCAACAGACACCAGGCTGTAAAATGCACCATAAGAAGAATAAGTTCTGTTTAGTCACTTTGTCTCCATGCCTCTAATGGTTGATGGAAAGTGTGATGAACCGGTGGAGTAAGCGATGGATCGGGGACCGAATACTGCTCTCGGGAGATACGTCGGAATTAAACATTTCGGAGGCAATATTTTGCCAGAAAGAATACCCCGTGACACCCTTCGCATAACCTCTAGCAGTTGCACTAAAAAACATGCCAAACTCGGGAGTCATAGCCTCATGTCGATCATATAGTCCTACTCTCCAAGCAAACTCAACCAGGCTGCACTCCCGGTACTCACCCCCCAACCGAAATTCCTACGCCTGTGGCCAATGTGGATCTTGAACAGTTTCCTGAAATGTCACCGTTGCGAAAAACTCGACACAAAACTCCTTGTAGACCCGCTCTTGTACCCGAAACAGATTCTGCCAACCAGAACAGGTAAACGAATACCCATCTCTGATAAATATCTTTGTCAAAAACGGGCTCACCCGGTCTACGAGCCCTACTTCCCTTAATCTTGTCCAATTTACTTTTGGAGCAACTACAATTTCTCTGTTGTAGAGCCACCCCAATCTGTTGTTCCAACGGGTCAAGACATCGTGGGGCATTGTTGTGGGAAAATTGTAAAACGGGTGCAAACCCACAACCCCATATGGAACCTCTCTTCTTGGAGCCATTCCTACAAAAACAAGGAAAAAAAACACATCCAAAACAATAATCCACAAATTAGACATAAAGGAAACGAATTCTGTTCAACCCCAGGATTCACGTCGTGAATTCGTATTCCCAGCAAGCAGAATCGCAACAATAGGGGGTAAATCCAGTCAAAATATCAATGGGTTTTACTCCTATACTACTTCCAAACACTTAGCATGAACATTCAAAGGTTATTACGAACTTTGAAGAATTAATTTCGTCATTTCACTCAATTAACAAACCCTAACCCCAAGTTCATCTACTAGAGCAAAAACTAAACTTAATAATAAATAATTATTACCTTTTTTGGAAGTATTATGTAAGCACAAGGAAGATTAGTAGAGTTGTCGGCTAAAATCGCAGCAATGGGGACCAAAGGGGACCAAACTTCTGCTTCCACTTCGTGAGGAATAAAGAAAATGAAGTTTTACTGGTATCTAGGGCTTTATTCTGTGGTCCCGTGTTTTCAAAAATTCATGTCGTGAATTCTGAATGATTCACATCGTGAATTTCGTCTGGGCTAAAATTGGGCGATGTACTGACGGACTGATCTTGGGCTTGTTAGTCTAATGGGCTAAACTATATCTTGGAGTATCTATCCCGATTCATTCACTATTCACGTCGTGAATTGCTAAACTTCACGTCGTGAATATGGTCTAGAAGAAAAATCAATTTTTACTTTAAACTAAATTCTCAATTATTACTACTTCCATTTTAAGGTCCCTACATTCGGTGCTTAATTATGTTCTAATAGAGTTGGATGACATGATCTAAGTTTTTAAAACTAAAATGCAAAAAGAAAAAGAAAATTTTTGCAAACCAAACTCGGGTTGCCTCCCGAGAAGCGCTTCTTTTTCTTGGAGTCTTGAGCTGGACTCCGTGCCTCCTACATTGAGTCGTCGGAAGAATCCACCACTAGGATCTTTTGTTCCTTGAATCGCCTATTGTAAGCTTGAACTCGCCTTTTGTATGCCTTCTTTGAATTCTCTTTTTTAACTTTGACCTCTTCTTCAAGCTTGCGTTTGGTCCCTTTAGTTTCTTCCTTGCACTCCATAGCATCCTCCTCCTCTTTCACCACCAGATTTTTCACTCTTGAAGTGACCTCCTCTTCATCACTTGTCATTTCCTCATCCTCTTTGCTTACCCAAGAAGGTGGACTCTTGTAAGCTATGACTTCAACCAAAAATGGAACAGATGCTCTAGGTTTTGTTCTTTTAACTTGATGATCTGCCTTGATCTCTTCTTCCATAAGCTTTTCCAGTTCTTCTAGTTCATTATCTTCATTGATTGTGAACACCTCTTCTTGAACATGTTCCTTTGGGGAGCCATCTTCTATCCCAAAAACTTCTTTTTCATCTCCAACTCTCAAGGTGAGCTTAGACTCACGGATATCAACCAAAGCTCCAACAGTGTTAAGCAATGGACGGCTAAGGATAATTGGAACATCGGGATCTTCCTTCATATCCAAAACTACAAAATCTATTGGAAAAACAAATTTTCCAATTTTCACCAAAATATCCTCCACTATGCCCCGGGGTTGTGTCACTGAACGGTTCGCCATGTGAATCGTCATTTTTGTAGCCTTCATCTTCTGAATGTCTAACTTCTGATAAAATGAAAAAGGCATCAAATTAATGCTAGCCCCGGAATCGGCTAAAGCATTCACCTTCATTTTGTTGCCAAATTCACATGGAAGAGTGAGGCGTCTAGGATCTCCCATCTTCTTCAGTGTCTCTCCCAACACAGTTTTCGAGCTTTGTTCACTTAGGACTACCTTAGAATGCTTCTTCAATTGCTTGCAAGTGTCTATCAAATCTTGTAGTAATTTCTGATGCTCGGGAATTTTGGATAAGGACTCGACAAAGGGAGTATTAATCGGGATCCCCTTCACATGCTTGACAAAGTCTCTATGTTCTCTCTCCAGTGGACTAAGGGTAGCTTGGGAAGGAAAAGGCAAAGGCGGCTGATAAACCGAACCAACTACATAATTTTTCAGTTCATGACGGGCCCACGTCGTGAACATATAAGGTTCATGTCGTGAATTCTGGAACTCAGCAGCTTCATGATTTTCGAGCTTGGTCTTCTTCATCTTTGGATCGGGCTGTTGTGGTTCTTCTTCCAATGCCTCCAGGAACTCAGAGATGGCTTCTTCTTCGGTGTCTATGGCCATTACATGAGATTGGGTCTTCGTTTCGGTATTTTTCGGGGATAACTTCTCATGAACTAGAGTGGCTAGTTGACCAACTTGCACTTCAAGGTTGTGGATGGAGGCTTGCTGATTCTTAATTAAAGTTTGTTGTTCCATAATAGCAGAATCAGTGGCATTGTGTCTCTTTTCCGAAGCTTCCATAAACTTCATCAACATAGTCTCTAAATCGGGCTTCTTCTCGGCTGGTGGCTGCTCTTTTTGATAAAAGCCTCGACCTGTCTGCCTATACTTCTCTTCATTTTGCTTCTTATACTCTTCATATGGAAGCCACTCCTTCTTCGGTTTCCTCCAGTCCTCATCAAACTTATCCCCACTCGAGTAGCACACTTGAGCTTTTCTGTTCCCAAACTCATCTAGATTGCAGTCCTTGGTCAAATATGGACCACTACATTTCTCGCAACCCACTCTTATGGCATGTATTGACTGGTCCATTTGTGTTATCCTTCGATCCAAATTATTCAGTATAGCCATCACAGCTGGTATTTCTTCAGTTTGGGCCCCTCCACTGCCTTTGATTCCATTTTGCCTAGGGTTGTGGTATTCGCGAGAGTGTTTCACGAATTCTTCAATCAACTCCTTGACCTCCCTCGGATTTTTCTTTGTCAACGGTCCTTGAGAGTCACAGAGTTGTCTCATCATAACGTTGACCCCATCATAGAAGATTGACATCTCTTGTTGCACATTTAGATCATGCTGAGGGCAATTTCTGAGCAAGCCCTTGTACCGCTCCCATGCTTCGTATAATGACTCCCCCGGCTGTTGCTCAAACTTGGCTATTGCCTTCTTGAGTTTGGCTATCTTGGATGGCGGGCAAAACTGGTCTAGGAACTACTCACGCATTTGAGCCCAAGTGGTAATTGTACCCGGTGGATGTAATTTTGTTATATGCTAACCAACTAAGCTAAAATAACAAATAAATAACTAATTAACTTTTTGCAGATTTTATTCCACAAAAAGGGGGTCGATTAATCTAATGCAACTAAATAAACTAATAATCTAAGCCGTTGCCCAGCAACGGCGCCAAAAACTTGATGTGCACAAAAGTACCCACTAATTTTAATATTTATAACCTAACAAACTTAAACTAGCTATGCACTTATAGGCAGTGTACCTAGTCAGATTACAGTATAGTTTGGGTAAGTCGGATGTCGATCACAGGGAACGGTGTTACTAATTAACCTACTTACTATTAAATTAACCTAATTATTAACAAGTTTAAAAGGGGTTTTATCTGATTTTACAAGATCAGACGAACTTAAATCAAATTCAATAAGTAAAAACACACTCTTGTCTAGTTTGAATCCACTTCTTCCTTATGGCTAGCTAATGATTATGGATTATCAAGTTGGTTTTAATTGTATTAGTAATTTAGTTCTAACTTTACCAATAATTAACTAATTCATGTCAAACCATGTATATTCACACACAATTAAACACAGAACTAATTATGAATATAAATATGTTATGTAAGATTTGTTATATAAATGCAATTATAGTCACGATACACGTTCTCTAGCACAGCTAAGCTTATTTACTCTAATTACTAACTAATATTGGTCAATCCTAGCTCTAACAATTCAATGTTCACTAAATCATTAGGTAAACAAGTTCATGCAGTTAATGGTCACTAAGCTACACAGAACAGGCAATCAAGTAATTAGAGAAACAAACATAAGCATGCTAGGTTATACAAATCAAACACAAGCAATTTTATCAACTAAATAAATCCATAAAAATTGAGCTATTCATAAGTTGGAAGCTTCATCTAGCCAAACAAGAGTAGCTAGATTCAGCTGCTCATCATAGCAACTAACAAACTAACACAAATTGAAGTGATATAAAACATGTTCTTAATTAACAAAATAAACTAAATTATGGACCTTCACTCTTTTTGGTGTTGAAAGCCTCTTCCCAAAACTTTTCTCTCCTCAAAATCGTCTTCTGGAACTCCTCTTTCTAGCCAAAATTTCCCTCCATTCGTAATGGTCAAGGATTTATATAGTTGTTGATATCCATAAATTCACGTCGTGAATAATAAGAAATTCACGTCGTGAGTTGTAGATAACCGTGCCCGTCAATGATTCCTTCACCCGCGTACATATCTTCTAGAACCAACAATTCACGTCGTGAATTCTTTAAGTCTCACGTCGTGAATAATCTTTTTCCAGATTTTTTTTAATCTTTTAATTCCCAAAGTTTCTTTCTTTAACGCTTTTAGTCCCTTTTCTTCAAAATGTCTTCTTTTTGGCTGTAAATAACATTTAAGCTCATAAGTACCATTCTTCTAAACAAATTACCAACTTATTAATAAAAATGTACTTAAATATTGCCTAAAAATAGGTATAAATATGGAAATATCACCATCCTTTCGGTTCCTATTGGTTGAAGGACCGAAACCTTCCTTTCAGCTCCTATTGGTTGAAGGACTGAAACCTTCCTTTCGGTTGGTATTGTGATGAGGACCGAAACTGCTCTTTTGGTTCCTTGAGTCTTCTTCTGATTTGTTCTTCCTTTCTATCCTTACAAAATCAGGATTTTGGGAATTCTGAGAGATTATTCTTATATCTCAGATTTCTTTGATGCTTTCTATCAGCCACCTGTTTTGGATTTCTATGAATGTTGGCCTTTCGTTTCGAAGTATGGGCACAACATTCACTGTTTGCTGAAGAAGTATCACTTGTGGTTTGCATAGGTTCGTGCAAAGGGGGTTTAGTTCCACTTGTACTCGTCACATCATACTTTGTAGGCTCATTTACTGGTTCAGGTATGTATCTACCTTTTACTCTCCATGAGGTTTTCTGAGAAAGACCCTTCGTCTCATCTGCGTTGTCTATTGGGGCCGACCAGAAGATTTCGTCACATCCTCCAGCATTGTCTTATTCTACCATAGCTGTTAACTCTGCAGTTTGTTGTGGAGTGACTCCCGGTAAAGTGTAGACTTGGTTTGGGGTAGTTTGAACCTTTTGGTACACAATAGCTTTAGCTTCGAGAACTTTGGTTTTGTCGGTAGACGAACGAGAAAACTCAACAGAGTTTTCAGAAATTATATTCTTATGTGACTTAGGTTCATTTTTGGCTAATTCAGAACAGTCCACCAAATCCTCTACAGAGATTTCACTCATATCATCATCCTCATTAAGTTCAGATGTATTTTTCAACATCGATTTTATTTTCTGAACTTAAATTGGCATTCAAAGAGTCAAATTTTTGTATAGTGTCGGCTCTCAATTTCAATCTATCATTTTCGTCTAACAGATTTTTGAGCATGTCCTTATGGTCCTTGGACTTTATGTAGGATTCAATTTTGTCCAGACCTATTTTATACGCAAGAGACACTTCATCAGAAGATACAACACTTTCACAATTGTAGGCTTCAACGTCGATTTCATCCTCCTTTAATTCAAGGAAGGGTAAAATCATACGATGTATCTTCTTCCCTATTTCACAATCAAGATGCAACTGAGTGATGTTAAAATAGAGTCTCTTAGCAATTAAACAAAACACATTTCGCTGTTTAAGAAGTTTAAGATTGTCTCTTTGAAAATAAATAGTATCATCTTTAGATCTAATTAACTCCTTTTCCTTTTGCTCGATCCACATCCTTTGTTCGTCATTCTTTGAAGAAATCCTGCTGATTTGATCAGTTAGATTAGAATTTGTGACACGGGTTTGGGTGAGACTGCTACTTACGCTTGAGAATTTTGACTTTAAATTATTTAATTCCTTTTCATAATTATTAGCATGTATTTTTAGAGAAGCAAGAATATTTTGTACCTTTTTTATCAACTCATCACATTCGTTGATCTGAGTACTAACAGGCTTGGCAGCAAAACATGTGTCCTCTCGCTCTCTTTCCTCTTCAACTCCACCATCAGTTGTGTATCCTCTCATTTGGGACACACCCTCGGTCACTACAAAGCATCTCTCTATTGCATGATCTGCTTTTGCCAGCATAGCCTTTCAATGAGTGGGCTTCCTGACTTCATCATCCTCAGAATCTGTGGACCAGACCTCCACACCACCAAACTCATCACTGTTGTTTGTACCCTGCACAATTAAAGCATTCATGGTAGAGTTATTAACAGTAGACTTTCTTTTCTTTATTTCCTCCAATCTTCTCAGAAGGCTCGCTTCCTCATCTTCTTCGTTTGTCTTTTTTTCTTTCTTTCTCAACATACAGTCTTTAGCAAAATGATTTATACCTCCACAGTAATGGCAGTCGAATCCTGAGTCTCCTCCAACTTTAGCTTCCTTCTTTGACTCTTCCGATTTTGACCCCATCTTTGGTTCCTCCTTGATCCTTTCAGCGCTGTAACTACCCTGCCAGTTTCAGTTCTTGTTGGCTGGGAATTTCTTCTTAATGAATTTTCTGGGATTGGACACCATCATGGCGTATTCTTTGCCGGTTAGATCAAAATTTGCAAGATCTAATTCCTCTTCTTCTTCAACCGAACTTTTTCCTTTGGAGACAAGAGCTAAGGAACCCAGACCAGAAACCACATTTGTTTCCTTTGATAAAGAATTCTCATGGGATTTTAAAATACCCACTAGTTTTTCTAAAGACTAAGACTTGAACTGTTCATGAGCTTTGACTGTTGACACAACAGCCATCCATTTAGGTATGAGGTTGTTCATGAAAGTAACCTTTTGTTCAATAACTTTCCTTTCAATCCCATGCTTTATCATCTTACTTAAAAGATGATTGAAGCAATCGAAAGTTTGAACAAGTTTTTCTTCAGGCTTCTGCTTAAAGTCACCAAACTCAGATAACAAGAGAGTTTGGATAGAGTGTTCTAAGTCTTCGTCTGTGGAATATAATTCCTTCAGTTTATCCCAGATCTCCTTAGCTGTAGCACAAGAACTCACTAAACGAAACGTATCCGATTGTAGCGCAAACCTTATCATCCTCAGGGCCTTGATGTTGCATTGAAATTTCTCCTTTTCATCCTGACGAATATCTTTGACATCATTGACAAGCTGATTGTATTCTTTCTATGTTTTAACAATCTTTGATGTGCTTGAGTGAGCGAATGGGCCTGCAGTAATAGCTTCCCAGATTAAATACCCATTGTCCTCCGATCCAATCACGTAGTCTTCAAAGTGATGCGTCCAAACTTCATAGTCTTGTGTATACAAGATTGGTATTCTTGTTGTAGACCCTATGCTGTTGGAGATATTGATAAGATTGGTTTGTGAATCATCCATGGACATTGTAAATACTTTTGATCGATAACCTGTAAAAGATTAGACTTGTAATATATCGTTAGGGTTAGATTAACAATTCATGAGATACGTCAATAAAGAGTGATAGCTCAATAAATATCAATCAATGCGGAATTAAAACCCTAAGAACTTATTCGACAGAAGAGATGTGTATGAATTACACAGTCTCCTGCTCTGACACCAATTGATGAGTTCAAAAATCTTAGATCGATTAGATCTTTCACAAGTACGATAAAAGAAATCAAACATTTTAAGAACAATATAAGAATGAACACATAAAAGAATCAAATATGTGTTTATGATTCAAAACTGAGTCACGCCTCAGCAGAGCTCGATGAAGAACTTCCGCTGTAGAGGCGAGCTAGGGTTTACAAAACAATGAAGCAAATAAAATAAATGAAAGTGATCCCTACTAAGTCTGCATGCATGCAACATATATACTAAACCCTAGTACAAAATTATGCACGGCTGGTCAGGCCCAATACCGACATTCAAACTGGGATAAGGACCGAGCCCATGACGCAGTCTAATAGACTCAACAGTAATCTTCATCGGACTCACCTAGTTGTTCATCCAACTCGTCGAGTTAATGGCCATCTTCATGTGACTCGCCGAGTCCACTTTGCGACTCGCCGAGTCCATTCAATCCTCTTTCCATACAGACTTGTTTTGAGCCATGCAGCGGCTCCAAATCACAGATCCAAGATTCTAGGGCATGCTTATCACGTAAAATTGCAAATTTTACATGCATGCATGGCCTTAAAGGCTCCAAATGCCAAATCTAAGTTCTTAATGGGGCTTCATGCCCAAGAGGGACCTCAATCACAACCAAAACTGTAACTTTATGCTTCTAGAATCCAAAAAGGGTCCAGATCTGAAGTTACAATTTTAGATCTAGCTCATAGCTCATCATATCAACTTGATATTCCAAGAAAACCCTAAAAATCAACAAATAGATGAGATCTATAAGAAAATTGACGGTTTAGGCACCTCTGGAAGATGGTATCTGAGATGAATGTCGATTTCCACACTCTAATTGCTCCAATCTCCTCATCCTCAAAGTCTCCTCTTTCCAAAAATCCTCTTTTCAAGCTTCAACACATACACAAGGCACACACACACACGAATAAGGGCTCTCAGGGACTCTTTAGAACTGTAAAGAGGTCCAAGGGAGGCTAAGGTCCCTTTAAATAGGGGTAGAAACCCCGGGATTTAGGGTTTCATCTGCCAGCTCCTACTCTCCGAGTCCCCATATGGACTCGTCAAGTAGGTCACTTAACACACAATCCCACCCCGCTGCTACTCGACGAGTAGGGAAATCAACTCGTCGAGTAGAGCTTAACCCAATACATCTTATTTAGAACAATACCTGAGAATCGGGGCGTTACAACTCTCCTCCACTTGAACTAGACTTCGCCCTTGAAGTCCGCTGGAATAAACAATGTCGGGTAATGCTCGTGCATCTCCGCCTCTGGCTCCCATGTCCACTTGGATCCCTTCCGATGTTCCTGCTGTACCTTTACCAAAGGTATTTCCTTGTTCCGCAAAATCTTCTTCTTCCTTTCCAAGATAGCCATAGGCCTCTCCACATAGTTCAGGCACTCATCAACCTAAATGTCATCCAGCGATACCACTGCCTCCTGGTCCATAATGCATTTTCGCAATTGCGAAACATGAAATGTATTGTGGATCTGGCTAAGCTCCTCCGGAAGCTCTAGCCTATAAGCCACCCTGCCAACCCTGACAACAATCCTGAATGGCCCAATGTAACGGGGACCCAATTTTCCCCTCTTCCTAAAGCGAATCACACCCTTCCAGGGTGAGACCTTCAGAAGAACCATGTCACCCACTTGAAATTCCAGTTCAGATCAGCGTCGGTCGACATAACTTTTCTGCCGACTCTGAGCGGTCTGCAGCCGCTGTCTAATCTGCTGTATCATCTCGGTAGTTTGCAGAACTACCTCTGTCCGACCCATCACCCTGTGCCCAACCTCGCCCCAGCAGACTGGGGTCCTACACTTCTGCCCATACAACAGCTCGAAAGGCGGGGTGCCAATACTGGAATGATAGTTGTTGTTGTAGGCGAACTCTGCAAGCGGTAGGTGGGAATCCCAACTCCCACCGAAATCAATGACGCACGCCCTCAACATATCCTCAAGGGTCTGAATAGTCAGCTCACTTTAGCCATTATTCTGCGGATGGAACGTCGTACTAAAGTGCAGTCGCTTACCCAGTTCCTCATGGAACTTCTGCCAAAAACGGGAAGTAAACCTAACATCTCGATCGGAAACGATAGAAATTGGAACCCCATGGCGAGAGACAACCTCTCTGATGTATAGGTTGGCCAACTTCTTTGCCGACGAACTCTCCCGTATGGCTAGGAAATGGGCACTCTTGGTCAATCAATCCAAGATGACCCATATAGCATCGAACCCCCGTACCGTCTTCAGCAACTTCGTGATGAAATCCATCACGATCTGCTCCCATTCCCACATGGGAATCTCCAGAGGATGCAGCTTACCATGCGGCCTCTGATGCTCGGCCTTGACCATTCTACAGGTCAAGCACCTCTCAACAAACCAATCGATATCTCGCTTCATGCCAGGCCACCAATAGCTCGAACTCAAATCACGGTACATCTTGGTGGCTCCCGGGTGAATAGAAAAACGAGACTTATGAGCCTCCTCCATCACTGTCTGTCGGACCCCTCCGGACATCGGGACCCAAACCTGACCATAACGGGTCAACAATTTGTGGCTATCCCGAACAACCCGGGAGCTTTCGCCCTTAATCCTCTCCAACTTCCAGTTCTCTGGTCTCATACCCTCAATCTGAGCATCCCTGACCAAACCCACCAGTGGGGAATCTACCGCTATCCTCATACACCTGGATGGGGTCGAGGACCCAGCTGACTTGCAGCTTAGAGCATCCGCAACCACATTCGCTTTACCAGGATGGTAAAGGATCTCACAATCATAGTCCTTGACCACATCCAGCCACCTGCGCTGCCTCATGTTCAGGTTCGGCTGATCCATGATATGTCTCAAACTCTTGTGATCCGTGTATATAGTGCAACGGACCCCATACAGATGGTGCCTCCAAATCCTGAGAGCGAAAAACACCGCTCCCAACTCAAGATCGTGCGTAGGGTATCTCGTCTCATGCGGCTTCAGCTGCCGCGATGCGTAGGCTACCACCCGTCCTCTCTATATGAGGATTGCCCCCAAACCTGTGATGGATGCATCACAAAATCCTCCACTCGCATAAACACTGTCGGAGGGTCTTAAACGCCCTCTGCTGCTCAGGGCCCCACCAGAAATCCACCCCCTTCCTCGTTAGACGAGTGAGGGGTACGACAATCTTGGAGAAATCACGAATGAATCTCCGATAATACCCTGCTAAACCCAAGAAACTCCTGATGTCTGAGGGAGATTTTGGGGTCTCCCACTGCATAACCCCCTCCACCTTGGCCGGATCGACCAAAATCCCCTCATACTTAACAAGATGTCCGAGGAACTGGACCTCTCGTAACCAAAACTTGGCATACGTCCGTTCTTGCCTCAAAACCTCCAGCAGCTCCCTGAGATGCTCCTCATGCTGCTCTCAGGTCTTGGAATACACCAAGATATCATCTATGAACACAATGACCGAGCGATCAAGCATCGGTCTGCAAACTCGGTTCATCAAATCCATGAACACCGTTGGCGCATTGGTGAGCCCAAACGGCATCACCACAAACTCGTAATGACCATAACGAGTTCGAAACATGGTCTTCCCCACGTCTTCCTCCCTCACCCTCACCTGGTGGTATCCTGATCTCAAATCAATCTTGGAAAACCAAGATGCTCCCTGCAGCTGATCAAAGAGATCATCTATCCTCGGGAGTGGATAACGGTTCTTCACCGTTAACTTGTTCAGCTCCTTATAGTCAATGCACATCCTGTGCGAACCGTCCTTCTTCCTGACGAAAAGGATCGGTGCTCCCTAGGGTGAGCTACTCGGACGAATAAACTGCTTACCCAGCAGCTCCTGCAACTGAGATGATAGCTCTTGCTTCTCCGGCGGTGCCAAGCGGTATGGCACCTTGGCGATAGGGGCCGCACCCAGCACTAGATCAATCCTGAACTCCACCTGCCTCACCGGAGGCACTTCGGGTAACTCCTCTGGAAACACATCAGCAAACTCTCTAACCACTGGGACCTCTGAAACTGAGAGCTGCTCTCTAACCCGCGTATCTACCACATACGCCAAATAACGAGCACACCCGTGCTGAATATGCTGTCGAGCCCTGGCTGCCGAACAAAACCCTGCTCCCAACCTGGTGCCATCACCATATACTACAAGTTCTCCCCCACTTGGGGTTCGAACCACCACCTGCTGTCCTTCACAGTTAATCATGGCGCCAAAACGGATAAGCCAATCAATCCCTAAAATCACGCATACATCCCCCATGGGGATAGGGATCAAATCTATTGGGAAGGACACCCCAAAAATCTCCAACTCGCATCCCCGGTAGACCGAAGAAGCAGAAACCTTGTGCTCGTTGGCGATCAAAACTCGCAACGGGCACTTAAGATCATCCATCGGCACACTAAACCCTCTAGAGAAGGTCTAAGATACAAATGATCGACTCGCCCCCGAGTCAAATAATACCAAAGCGGGCAAAGAATTCACTAAAAACGTACCTAATCACAGGTACAATCAATAAGCAAAAGACAGATACAATAGCTGAGACATAGAATAGAAACGTACCAGCAACCACATCCGGTGCTGCCTTAGCCTCCTAGGTCGTGAGCTGGAAGGCGCGACCCTAAGCCTTCGAAGGCTCCACCTTGACTGGCCTCCAATCTCCAATCCTCACATTAGCTGGTGTGGGACCCAGCGCCGGCTTGGCGACGAGCTGCAAACAGTTGGTTTTCACATGACCAACCTGATGACAATGGTAACAAATCCTCATATCTTCTGGAGGGGCGGACTGGTGGCAGTCCCTGGCATAGTGCCCCTCCTTTCCACATTTATGGCACCCACCTCCTGCTCGATAAACTCCTGAATGACCCCTGCCACACTTTCCACAAGTGTGGCTCTGCTGACTCCCAGATCGAGCATCAACGGTCTTAGCCGCTTAGGTGCCGGCGGAGACTGTGTCAGTGCCTGACGCTGCTCCTTCAGCTGCAGCTCTATCTCTAACTCACACCGCCTCGCGGCTTCCTGTAGATCCAAGAGGGTATCACAACGCTGTATAGCCACAAAGTGCTGTATATACGTCTTGATCATACTCAGATAACAAGTCATCTGAGACTGCTCTGACGCAAACTCCGGGCAAAACATAGCCCTCTCAATGAACATCCGGGTAATCTCCATCACAGACTCCCCGTCCTGCCTCAATGTCAAAAACTCTTGAGCAAGCCACTCCCGTTCCACGCGCGGAACGTAGCGGGTGTGAAACATATCTCGGAACTGCTCCCAAGTAATAGCAGCCTGCTGATCATTAGAATATGAACATGTCGTCAATCTCCACCAGTCCTTGGCCCCGAGCCTAAGCAGGTTCAGAGCACACCTGACCTTCTGGTCGGCAGGACATGAGCACGTGAAGAAACAACCCTCCATGTCAGACAACCACCGCATAGCTCTGATCGCATCCTGAGTACCACCAAATGTTAGGGGTTCGTATTATCGAAGTCCCGGTACTGGAAAGCCCTGCCGGCTCCTCCTCCAACCCCTTCCGCAGTTACAGCCGAAGTGGCTGCAGCGGATGCTGTCTCTGCCAGAGCTGCATATCGCTCATCAAAATACTCGACTATCGTGGTCTTGATCGACCCAAACATCTCTGGTAGCTGCGCTCGAAAAGCCGTAATGACCGCATCGTGCAGAATCTCCCGGATCCTGGCATCCAGCTCCTCAGTCCCTATCTGAACCACGGGCTCAGGTGCCACCGGCACCTCTGACCCTCCGTCTCCCGACCCTGACCCTGACCCGGATCCCAATCCTGATCCAGACCTAGCAACAAAATGTCTCGTCACCACCATACTGAAAGGTACACTCAAGACATCAGATAAACAACATAATATCGGGAGAACAAAACCCACAAACCCTAGGGGTTGTGATTTCTTTTCTACACATATGGGTCCTATGCGTCCAGTAGTACGGGCCCATACTACCTTCCACACCTACACATACTTGTCTCAAGTATCACAACAACGCCCTAATACTATACCCAACATAATGTGCGCTCAACCCTCACTACTAGGGGACATCGCCTATCTCACAACTGATCCCACAGCTCTGCACAACTCACACCTCCATGGAACTTCCATCAGCCCCTACAACACTAGTGTAGCTAGCCGCACATAACGCTAGACCCGATAGACTTTCGAATATCCAATCCTACCCAAAGGTCGAATCAAACATTCTCAGACTATAAGATCTTGACTATACACAGCCGTGATGCATACACTAAACTTCTATAGTTATGATGTCAATTCCATATACAAGAAACCCTAGGCTAATAGGTATCATATAATCAGGCAAATCTATCATGTGATTCCTGAAGATCCCTAACCTAACACTAGCATGCTGTTCTAACATATCAGAATATCAAATAACTGTATGGTATTTTGGGGTTTACTTACAGGCTCCGGCTGATCGTACCCTCCTCATCCTCCATCCATTATTTTGAAAACCATTTTTAAAACTTACTTTCTGAAAATCTCCTTGATTTGAGACTGGATTCACACGAGTGTTCCTCCACTTTACTCAAACCAAGCCTCTGATACCAACTTGTAACATCCATGAATTTTACAACAAAATTTAAACTTTTTCGATCATAATAAAAATCAAATAGTATTGTTTACAAAATGTTTCCAAATCAATATCCATCAAAGTGTCCCAAAATAGTAACGTAAGGATGAGCAGTGGTACGGTCATGCCTTCGCCTTGCCATGATCTCCTGAAGTACCTGAAACAATAAACTGAAACTGTAAGCCCGAGGGCTTAGTGAGCTACCCTAAAATACCAATACTACACTGACAATGCCATATCAATAACAAACTATCAAACAATCAACATGCATACTGGCCATCGGCCTGACTGGACCGCCCTAGTGGGCCTACAGTCTATCTGAATCTATCCCGAGCCTTCGGCATGACTAGTCCGCCTCGTGGGCCTGTAGTCTCCCCGGACCGCTCATAGGGTATGTTGGCCTTCAACACAAATCAGGACCGCCTCAACCCAACCAAAAAGCATCTAACCATGTGCGCATAACTATCATATATTGGCATATACAAACATCAAAAATATCTATCACACTGATCATCAATCATAGAATTCTCTCGTAACTAGAGTATCGACCTAGCAGGTCACTAGCATACTAACCCTCGGATCATAAGAGCATAACATACTGTCTACCCTGATTCCGATCTAACAGGTCATAACGACATGTATCATACCATAACATCAACAACTAAAGGGTCGGCCTTGGTGCCGTAGACCCTATCAATATAGTGAGGATAACTCACCTTGCAAATGTCGACTCGAAAGATACACTCCAACTCTCGGATCACCCGACACAGGCTCCACCACCTATGATCATAGTACAATATACTCATAAGTCCTTAACCTTATAAGGTACCCCATAACCCACTAGGCAATCCCTGATCAAGGTCAAAGTCCTCAGTCAAGGTCAACAGTCCATGTTGACCTCGACTCGCCGAGTACCCTCAGCTACTCGTCGAGTTCCCTAAAGCACATTCCAAGTCGCCAAGTCATCCGAGTGACTCGTCGAGTTCCTTCGATTCTAGATCAAACTTTAAGGCCACTCGTCGAGTTCCCTCCTTTCCACTTGACGGATTCACACGCATACATATCCAAGATAAAACTCATCCGACTCGCCGAGTTGTTCTTCAACTCGTCGAGTCTTATGGTAATCTTCATCGGACTCGCCGAGCTGTTCATCCAACTCGTTGAGTTCACGGCTATCTTCATGTGACTCGCCGAGTCAACTTTGCGACTCGTCGAGTCCATTCAGTCTTCTTTCCATACAAACTTGTATTGAGCC
This sequence comes from Lactuca serriola, assembly GCF_051521515.1. Classification (NCBI taxonomy): domain Eukaryota; kingdom Viridiplantae; phylum Streptophyta; class Magnoliopsida; order Asterales; family Asteraceae; genus Lactuca; species Lactuca serriola. Next base: position 67,282,318 of record NC_136416.1, on the reverse strand, counting down.
ATGTAGCGGCTCCAAATCACATATCCAAGCTTCTAGGGCATGCTTATCACGTAAAATTGCAAACTTTACGTGCATGCATGGTCTTAAAGGCTCCAAATACCAAATCTAAGTTCTTAATGGGGCTTCATGCCCAAGATGGACCTCAATCACAACCAAAACTGTAACTTTATGCTTCTAGAATCCGAAAACGGTCCAGATCTGACGTTACAACTTCAGATCTAGCCCATAGCTCATCATACCAACTTGATATTCCAAGAAAACCCTAAAACTCAACCAATATAGTAGATCTATAAGAAAAATGACGGTTTAGGTACCTCTAGAAGATGGTATCTGAGATGAATGTCGATTTCCACACTCTAATTGCTCCAATCTCCTCCTCCTCAAAGTCTCCTCTTTCCAAAATCCTCTTTTCAAGATTCAACACATACACAAGGCGCACACACACACACACATGAATAAGGGCTCTCAGAGACTCTTTAGAACTGTAAAGAGGTCCAAGGGAGGCTAAGGTCCCTTTAAATAGGGGTACAAACCCCAGGATTTAGGGTTTCATCTGCCAGCTCCAACTCGCCGAATCCCCATATGGACACGTCGAGTAGGTCACGTAACACGCGATCCCACCCCGCTGCTACTCAATGAGTAGGGCAATTAAATCGTCGAGTAGAGATTAACCCAATACATCTTATTTAGAACAATACATGAGAATCGCGGCGTTAAAATATTCAAAGGATTGGTTGCTTGTGGACAGTTGGAAGTATAGTAGTGTTTGGACAGACCGTATTGACATAATTATGAGTGGAGGTGACTCTTGTTCAAAATTGATAGTTATATGGGAATATGGAAATGTTTCCATAATGGGAGTTGATGGTTAGCATCTACATATGAGTTAGAAAATTTAATGCAAGGAAGGTGTTCAAGGAACGTGCCTTGAATTTGAAACTTCATTGCTTTGGAATTGTTTTTCGTAACAAAGTTCTAATGGAACATTCTGTAATATCATTGGTTGAGTCTTTGTGACTTTAAATCTTTGACATCACAGAAGGACAATGCATTTAAGGTTGAACTCTAACACACTTTAGTAGTAACAAGAATTTGGAATTATGAAATGAACATCATTGGAATGATGTCCAATCAATCTGTTCACAAAGGAAGGACCATAGAGAGACATAGTATGCATGTTTATAACGTGGCGTGAGTGATGTTTAATTCAAGTGTTTTGCAGATTACTCGAAACATTGTATAATGAATAAAGGCTAATTAATATTGTGATTAAATAATAAGAGTTTTATTTATATTCAATAGTTTTGAGACCATAGTTAATTAGGTTATTCTTGTTGGATTAGTGTCTAAGCCCATAACTATATTTGGTAAGTACTTAACCTGGTTGTGCATGGTCCTTTTGGGTTGCCTTCACCAAAGCAACATGATAGGATGATTTATAAATAAAAAGGTTATTATGATTTATTAATATATTATATGATTAATATAATAAAGGAGAAATCATATAGTTTAATTAATATTAGACAAGAATTAATTTAGAATTAATTATGTGGCTAAAAGAGATTAATTAAATAAAGGGGACTAGAACTGTCAATTGTGTGATAGTTGGTTTTGGGCTGTGGATCCTTATGGATCATAGGGTGGACGAAATTAAGGTGTATAGGATCCTTGAATTCGTCCAGGCCTTAATCTAGAAGGATCTTTGGACTGCCTAAAGCCTAAGTAATCCAATTAGGGTTACATGTTGTAACCCTAACAGCTTAAGTATTTAAAGAACCCAGGGTCTACAGATTTCGGCTACCAGAAACCCTAAGGAGTTCCTAGAGTCGATTTTGTGTCCACAACCTCTCTCCAAATCATCCTCTTACTTTTTGGTGTTTGTAAGCCATTAGAGGAGTGACAATTGTGACTCTAAGCTCCAAGGATAACAAGATTCAAGCTTTCAAGAAGAGGTAATCATCTAGATCTACTTTGTTAAGTCAATTTCGAATTGTATATCATAGATCTAGGGTTTGCAAGTCTTGGATGAAAAACATGTTCATTAGAGAAACCTAGATCCAAGCATTAGGGTTTGTATGTGCACATAGGAATGTTCTTATGGGTCAAACCCATCAGTGGTATCAGAGCCTTGATTGGCTTCTCTTGAATTTGGTTCTTTGTGTTTTGACTCTTTCTTAAAACATCGTTTTTCTTACTTTCTACCTGTTGAACTCGGCGAGTCCCATTGTGGACTCGACGAGTATGATGAACAAGATGAGTCCATAAGGGGACTCGGCGAGTCGGATCGTCAGACAGAGGGAATTTCGGGATTTCTTGCTGTTTTGCTTAAGGATAATTACCTAAATTGTTTTAGTCTAACAAAATCCGAATTTTATTACCTTTTTATCAATATCCTCATCTAAACAAAAGATAATTACCAATTGTTTAAATAATAATTTCCTTATTTGATAAAACTTGATTATTTAAATTAATTGTTGAATTATCTTGCAAGTAATATTGACTAGGTCAAATTTAGATAATTATTAAATTAAATGCTTAATTGAAAATTATTTGCTATTTGATCTTTGTGTTTTGAAAAAGTTCAAAACTTGTCCTCAGGTTTTTTTAATTTGAACTATTTAAATTTCATACCCTAGAATTTTACAAGTTTAAAATTCAACCTTATACTTTATAATATTATAAGATTAATATATATATATATATATATATATATATATATATATATATATATATATATGTATATATAACTTAAATGCTAGTCTTACCGTTAGTAAGCCTCATTCACGAAGTCGATTTATAAGGGGGGGGGGGTATAAGGTTGTGTCCTATAAAATGGCCATTTAATGGATGTCCACTCTCACCCACCGCTTCCTTGATTGGTGGAGGGTCATTAGCCGAACGGGTAGGATAGGGCAAACCTTTCCTCATTAAAAGTATAATGAATATATATAAAGTAACTAAATGTTTTTCAAAATCCCCAATCTTAATTACTTTAGGCAAAGTGAATTGATGTAATCCCATGAAATTACACTTTGTACCCTTTCTAAGAAGTTAGTGGAGCGTGTGTGGTTAACCAGCACACTAATTGGTTTCTAACCATAGGTGGCAAAGGGTGACTTATTGTTTTTCATAGTTCGATGGAGCGTGTGTGGTTAACCGGCACATCGAATAGGTGACTGTAACAATGAGGGCACCATGTACATTTGCATGTTATTCACACCCGCTTTGTGATCCTCGGCATCCCAGTCACAAACTTGAGGGGCATATCGAGATTTAAACATGCCATGTAAAAGTTCAATGAATCTCAAAGGAATCTAGGAGTTTTCAATACATTTAAAACTTAATCTCTTTTCCGTTTTTCATGGTGGAGAATTAGTGAATCATCATTCACTTACCTTCAAATTATTTTCATGTTAGATTACGGCATCCCTCTTCTAATTTGTAAATAATGTTGTTGGATCCTAGCCCTAATTTTTCATTTGGGTGTTTTATTGGGGATTCATTTCTAATCAAACTTTGTTCTTTTCTTCTTCAGATGTCGAACTCAAACAACAACAACGCTTCAGGCTCGACCTCATCCGGCTCGTTCTCACTCATGAACTTGTGTGGGAGAGTGATCTTTGACGAGTCCAATTTCAATGATTGGACCCGTAACATCCGAATGGTCACTCGTTATGAGGACAAAGAATATGTCCTCGATAAAGAGCTGAAGGAGGTGAACATCAACACTGCTACTCCCGAAGAAATCGCTGCCTTTGAGGCCCATGAGCGTGATGCCACGAAAGTCCATTGCATCATGCTAGCGACTATAACTGCTGAACTACAGAAGTCCTACGAGGACTACTATCCCTACGAGATGAATCAAGACTTGGTGGACTAGTACCACCAAAGTGCGGGGAAAAAAAGGTATGAGATCATCACTTCGATGATCACTGCCAAAATGGGTAGTGGAGAGTCCTTTACCGCTCATCTGCAAAAGATGCAGAGATATGTTGATCGCCTGCTGAAGTTAAATGTTAACCGTCAGTGATGCTAATACATCCAGAGGTATCACATCTATCACAAGTTCCTTGGTCTTGCCTCATCCTTCCTTGATTCAAGTACGGATCCTCTACTTTCAGTAGTACGGGACCATACTACCTTCCACATCTATTCGTACTTTCCTCAAGAACTGCCTTGACTCCACCAAGTCCCTTCTACTACTACTAATCTCTGTTATTCCCATCCTAGGCTCGCCCTAGGGTACCTCTAACCCCACCCAAACTAGTACTCAACTACTGAAGGCCTCCTTGTAATTCCAATCAGCCATTACTTGAATACAATCACATGTAACGAGGCTCAGATAATACTTCGAGTAAGGGACTCATCCCTACAACAGTTAGGACTCAAACAAGAGCTGTGAAATAGGGTCAAATCCAATCCTCTAAGATTATGCAACCCTGATCACATGTGACTTTAGTGTATTCACCTAATAGCTAACTCCCATCACTCAGAGTCCCACAAAGCACAAAGCAAGCAGCATTCAGACAAAAAGAGAACGATCTCAAGCAACCATATCCTCATAACATGAAATTGTACTAGCATACAATGCTAAGCTCATACTATCAGGCATAACCTTACAGGCTATCCTACTACTGTCTACTCAACACTAGCATGCAATTTTCATAAAGCTGGAACACATATAGCAGGAACATAAGGCATCCTCCTAGGTCCTTAGTCCTATTCTAGCATGCTGTTCTACTGAAAATGCTAGCATAACATAAACTTGTATGGGTACTTCGGGGAATACTTACTTGAGCTCGTCCAGTCGCGCACATCACACACTTTGTTCTTTTTCCAAAACTCTTTATCTTAACTCTAGAGAAAAAAAAAACATTTTCATTTGTAAAAATCTTTTAGTCCCTTGATTTGAGTCCAGACACTCCCGTGGGTGTATTTGAATCCCTCAAACCAGGGCTCTGATACCAACTTGTAACATCCCAAATTTCGAGTCCAAAAATTTCATATTAATTATCGGATTATAAAAACATTCATAAGAAAACTGTGTAACAGTATATCATTTTGTGAATCAATGTATCATATTTGAAAACCCAGAACATATAATAGTAACATGTCAGAGTACAATCCTAGAATATCTCAAGTGCGGAAGATCAATTCTTGTGTGTATGATGTGCCGCTACCGAGCCAGCTCTTTCCCCTTCGCTGAGGAGGTACCTAAGACTAAAACTATAAAATGTAAGAAAAAAGCTTAGTGAGATCCCCCCACAATACCACATACCATGCATATATAATGAACAACTAGGAGATACGGGCCTCGCCCACACTCTGCTGTCTCTGAGATACGGGCCTCGCCCATACTCAGCTTCTAAACCATAGCATACAAGTATCACACAGACCACAAGTATAAGAAATTCTATCAAACAAGCCTATATCATAATCAAACTCAACTATGAGATGCGGGCTCTGCCCACACTCCAATACTAACGTATCACCTATACGGGCCGGCCTTGGTGCCTTAGACCCGTTCCTACTGGAAGGAAATTCACCTCGTAAGACTGACCGCTGGAAAGCCGCTCGGGAAGTCTATGACTGTTGCTACTCCGGAAATCTTCCGGCTATAATCCCCACAAAACATTCAGTCAGCATCTGATATCTACTCTTAGGGTAAAATGACTATTTTACCCCTACCTAGGACCAAGTCAAATTCAAAGTCAACTTCCAGTTGACTCGACTTGCCAAGTTGGGCTGTCAACTCGTTGAGTCCCTGTCTCTTCAACTGTCCTCATCCACGTCCCTACTCGTCAGTTTAGCATCGAATCGACGAGTTCTCCTTCTAACACAACCTCGTATGAACCTTCATCCGACTCGCCAAGCGATATGAACACTCGTCGAGTCCATGTCATCCTATGAATACATCCTGACCTCGACTCGCCGAGTTGTATGAACAACTCGTCGAGTTCGTCTTCAAGGGTTGGGAGATTGCCTTGGACTCGCCGAGTCTGTTCTAGCACTCACCGAGTCCTATGAACTCCAGGTCTAAAACTAAGTCCAATGCGTTGGGCCACTCTTCCTGTCCTGCTACAACCCTTCTAACAACCAACTAAGTTCTTTTGACCCTCAACAGATATGGGACTCAAAGCCTTGGACTCGTCGAGTCCCAAGAATGAACTCGCCGAGTTAGTCACATCCACACCCTAAATCCTCGATTTCTGATGTACAACTCATGACCAAAAGATAGATCTAGGCTCCTACAATCGTTCTAGCACGTAAAGTTACAAACTTTACGTGCATGCATGGGACTTTGAGTCCAAAAGGTCCTAAAACAAGCTCTTGGGTTGCATGGAGTCTTTCTTGGGTGTAAAAGCACCCACTTTCCACCTTGTGACTCCTTTAAGGACCTAGATCCAAAGCCTTGTCCCCAACCATGCTTTCATCTATGTTTGGATACCTAAAATAGCTTATAAAAGCCCTAAATCTCCATAAAATGGGATCTAGCAAATGAACAAGCAAGTTAGCAACTTTATACCTTCTGAGGACTGGAAATGAAGCACAAACTCGAACCCCTCTGGTCTCCTCTTTTTTCCTCAAGCTCTTTTCCTTCCTTCTTAAGACTACCAACACCAAAGTCCACCAAAATGACTTAGATTGCTTCAACAACGGTTAGGGTTTTCTATAGAGGCTTTCTGGGAGCATAAAGGGACGATGGAGGCTGTATAACGTTGTTTAAATAGGGTGCAAACCCTCATATTAGGGTTTTGTCCAGACAAAGCCAACTCGTCGAGTCCGGGACCCGACTCAACGAGTCCATCATTTAAATCCCGCGTCTCATCCCGCTTCTACTCGGCGAGTTGGGCCTTCAACTCGCCGAGTCCCAGGCCAAAAGTGAAAAATTACTTAAATAAAATACATACCAGGAAACAGGTGCTACATAGACCATCTCTTAGAGATAGACAATTTCTTCTCTTAAGCCTCCTCTTGTATTATGGTGTTTGTGAAACAATATAGGCATCATACTTGAGGTGCTCAAGCTTTCAAAGGTTAAGAACTCTACCCTACTCAAGAGGTAAGCATCCAAACCAAGTTTATATTGTATAGCTTCAATTGTATGCTAGATAGGGAGAATGCTTTGGAAAAATGGAAAATGCATGTATAATTAGAGAAAACATAGATCCAAAGCATTTAGAGTTGCATATGCACCATAGGAGTGTTATAGTGCTCAAAACCCAACATTTATAACTAATGTGTAGTAAGAAATGTGGGCATCACACATAACCTCTTTTCACTTAGCCCAATCATTTCTACTTTGACATTCAATGACAAAATGTGGTTCAGGATCATTATTCATAATATCCCATGCACCTAAATAAGAAAACATTTCACTTATATTGAGAATTTCATTTTGGACACATACTCTATTTGTTTTACCATAATTTATTGCAGAATCTTCATTGATTTCCTCTCCTATGGGGATTTTGATGTTCCATGTTTCTCCAGGGAACACTTTCCGCATGCTCTAGTGCATCTTCTACTCCTCTTCTTTTCCGGGGATTTTTATCCTTAGAACCAAACAACCTTCCATGATTCAGGCGTGTTTTAGACTCTTGATTGACTTTATCATCAGACTTTCCATATGGAATTTCAGTTCGAGCTAGAACATTGATAGATGGTATATATGATTTATTCATCCTTTTGTGTTAGTAAATGCATCAAGCAAATGATTTTTAGTTTCTTGGAAATGCATTATCTTTTGAAATTTAATTTCACATTGCTTTGTGTGAAGGTCAAGATATGATAAGGAAGGTTCATGCCATGAAATATACTTTTCTTGAATTTTCTTTTCTCCCCGCTAATGGTGGGAAATTTGCCTCATCAAATTGGCAATTAGATAAGCGTGTTGTAAAACCATCACCTATTAAAGGTTTAATAAATCTTATAATAAAGACTGACTCACAACCAACATATATTCCCCCAACTTTCTTTGATGACCTATTTTTGTTCGTTGTGGCGGTGCAATGGGGACATATACTACACACCCAAAATATCTTAGATGAGATATATTTGGCTCTTGACCAAAATTAGGTTGTATGGAGAATATACATGATATGAACTTGGATTCATACGTATCAATGATCCAACATGTAAGATTGCATGGCCCCAAACAGAAACATGAAGTTTGGTTCTTATTATCAATGTTGTAGCTATTAGCTATAGACGTTTAATCAGTGATTCAACTAAACCATTTCTTGTGTGTACATGAGAAACTAGATGCTCAACAAAAATTCCTATAGACATATAATAGTCATTAAATGCTTGTGAAGTAATTCATCAGTATAATCAAGTGTCACTCTTTTGATAGTATAATCATGGAAATTTGCCCATAATTTTATAATTTGAGCAAGAAACTTTGCAAATGCCATATTACGAGTTGATAATATGCAAACATGATATCGTTTGTTGGATGACCAGATGGTGGATGAATCGATCCACATATATCACTTTGAATTCTTTCAAGAAATCTAGGTGGCTCTCTTTCAACTTTCATTGGAGAATGTTTTTTTAATTAACTTTATGAGGGAAAAACGTGTAGATCGTATTATGTTACTGGATTGAGGGAACTTCTAGTCCTTCAATGGATGTCCATGCGTATTCTCAATTATCCTTCGCTTCATGGTTAATCATAGGTGGGTCAACCTATTATGTTATAAACTAAATGTCCAAAGATCACAATGTTTTTCTCTGACTACCATATTTGATTCAACCATATGTATATATGTGTAATGAAAACCATAATCAAGTGTTGGTCGTTTTTCAAGCACATGGTTTTTGTCTATAATATACATATATTTTATATTTTCAATGGTCATTGTTTTTATGTCATATCCTTTGAAATATATGTAACTAAAACTTAGTAAGTTTCTATTAGAGTTTGGAGAAAATAAGGCATTTTATATACAAAAGCTTACACCATTTGGTAATATAAAATAGGCTTTCCTAGTTCCCTCTGACAATATGTAGGACCTGATATTGTATTTATGACTGCTTTTGTTGTTACCAATTTTGAAAAATATTTCTTTGATTTCAGAATAGTGAGTGTACTATCACTATCTTCCATGCAAAGATCTCTAACCTTTTCTTGGTGTCATGCTCCCATTGGAGTCATATTGAACTTCACATATGAAAGAAATAATGAGTCGATAAAGATAATCATAATAATCATTATAAAGGAAGTTTATTTATTGTAGGAAAGACATTATATGAAAAACAAAGGAAGGAAAAACAGATTTAACGGAGCAACAATAGAAATTTTAGTTTATGTCTTCCATATTGTAGAAATCAGTTGCAATTAGCGGAGTGCATTCAACATTATCAATGAGGTTTGCTTCTTTTCCCTTTCCTTTAATGGACTCTTGATAAAGTTTACAATGATGAGTAGGTGAGCGATAGATCCTTGACCAATGGCTTGTGCTACCACATCAATAACATGAACCATTAGATTTTTGTGATGTTCCAACATCATGCCTGGCGATTTTGGCCTTGTCTTGTGCATGAATAGTGTTTCTTTGTGTAGATTGATAATTATTCATTTTCTGGCCACAAACATGATTATTACCTTGTCCACGACCATAATTATGGTTCTAATTATGGCTTTGGTTTTGATTAAAACAGCCAAAGCCTCATCCTCAACCACGAACACATCCTCGTCCATGTCTATTGTTGATGAACATCGGTATTCATAGCATTTTCTTCAAGAAGTGCTACTGATCATGTTGGACGAAATTCACGATTTTCCATCAAGAGCTCATTATTTTGCTCTACAAAAAGCATGTATACATTTATTTTAGAATATTTTGTGAACTTTTGTAACAGATGTTGTTGCATCAAGGTAATGTTTGATGCATGAAACGTGGAGTAGTTTTCTCCAACATATCTTCATCAGTAACTTCATGTCCATAATATTTGAGTTATGAACATATTATGAACAAAAATAAGTTGTATTCATTTACTTTCTTGATGTCTTGAAATCTCAGTGTTCTCCATTATCTCTAGCATTTGGAAGTATAACATCCTTTTGATGATCAAATCTTTCTTTCAATAGATTCCAAAGAATGCTTAGATCAGTAATATCAATATATTCAAATCTCAACATACCATCAAGATGCTTATGAAGGAAAACTTATGCTTGCTTTTTCTTACTCCGAGCACTCATTAAATTCCTATATAGCATTAGGGATTCTCATGTACTCAAGATTAATTTTTACATCTATCATCCATGACATATAGTTTTTTCCACTAACTTCAAGTGTTGCAAACTTGAGTTTTGCAATGTTGGACATAACGTAACCAAAAAATTTAAATAAAATAAAAATATGAAAATCAAAATCCATATATATATATATATATATATATATATATATATATAGGTTCAAATGTGGATTGATATCTATTATGTGGACGTGTGGATAATGCTGTTCTATGAGTATGACAAAGAAAATATGTTGTTTGTAATATGAATACGTTCAATCTTATATAATTATTGTAATTATTAAGCATTTTCACTAATTAAATCGTCTATAAGGTTATTATACACTTTTTTTTAATTATTCTCATTCTGTCAGAATGTGATCATGATGTTTATTGAGTCGTATTCTTTAAAAATTAAAATAAATAAAAAAATGATGCATGAGAACAAAAATGAATTAGAATTGGTAAAAATCCATTCAGATAACAATAGCTCTATGATATTGAACGTATTCACATTACTAAACAACATATTCTCTTAGTAATTTTCATAAAATAGTATTATCCACACGTCCACATAATAGTTGTCCATCTACATTATAACCTAGCCATATATATATATATATATATATATATATATATATATATATATATATATATATATATATATATATATATATATATATATATATATCGCACAAACATAAACGGGAGAAGAATCATCACATACAAGAGTAAGAAATGATAAAATAAATCATGATAAAATACATCTGGTGGGTGATTGAAAATTAGGACGACAAGTGTTATAGTTATTAAAGTTACAAAAATCAAAACCACATGAATCATTTATGGTAGTAATATGATAGTAGTGTCATTTATAGTAGAAAATATAGCTACTATTTTTACGGTTAATAACGTTTACATATACATAGCCGTGATATATATATATATATATATATATATATATATATATATATATATATATATATATATATATATATTCGGTATAATTTTACTAATTAGAAATAAAAATAAAGGTTAGTAAATGTTTAAATAGAATTATAAATAATATCTAACAAAAATAAATAAATAAATATTGGTATGTACATATAAATGTTATTATACATAAATAAAAGTTAGTTGTGTAATTTAAATGTTAATATGCATAATAATGGTTGGTAATAAAAATCATTAGTCCTTATTAATGAATAATTTTTCTTAATTCACTATTATTTTAATGTAATGGTTGTTTATAATGAATACATTTTGTTTATTAAGTAATACATATCTTAATTAGGATGGATGTCATTTCCACTTTATTCAAGCTTTCGTTCTGATAACGTTTTCTAAATTCGAGGTAATTAAAATAATTTTTGCAAAACTAAATTAAAACTTTATGAAAGAATGAAGAAGATTTGAAAGAATTCTTGAACATTTAGAAAACTTTATTAATGATGACAGTCTTTTTTCATTTCATATTTGATAAGAATTTATACTATATAACATCGTATTCTTACATCATAAAAATAGTAACTCAATAGGTAAAGAAATTTATTCAAAGGGTGAAAACTGTTCATCCATATGCTTTGTCTAACTCAATAATTTGATGGATTTTATTATTATTATTATTATTATTATTATTATTATTATTATTATAATATATATATATATATATATGGTTGTTAGCTTTTTATAAATCTGTTTTAGTTTTTTTATAATAACTTTATAAGTTATATTTTTAGATTTAATATATACTAAATGATTAAATTTAATATAGTAATGATTTATATATATATATATATATATATATATATATATATATATATATATATATATATATATATATATATATATATATATATATATATATGTTAAAACTTTGTTATGCTATGCATAGTAATTTTACATGTTTTTTTTTTCAATTTTGCCCCTCATTTTTATTCATTTTGACCCTTTGGGTCATTTCAATCAGAATTTTTACATTTTGTCATATAAAACACAAAAAAGGGCCCGAGACGAAGTTCAGATTTTTCCGCTAGTTAATATCAATTTAATGTGTAGGATAATATTTACAAGATACAGATTTTATATTTATTATCTTACTACACAATTATATTAACTAAAAATGAAAACAACCTATATTTAATATCTATCTATACAATTAAATTAACTAAAATGTATAGACTCAAATAGAATTTCAAAAGACGGTAAAAATCAAGGTTCTAAATAACGTAATACGTGTTTTGACGGCAAGGTAAAAGTAAAGTCATGGCAAGCCTTGACGAGCCATGACGTTTTCAAGGTGTGACTATTTTATATATATTAAAAGATATAAATCATATAATTATTGAATTTTATCAAATATATGAAGTTTTTAGAAATGTTATTTTAGTATCTAATATAAAAAAGTTAACAGAAACTCAATTATTTTAGGTCCGATAAAAAAACAAAAAAAAACCCGCGTCATAACATGATATGGCGCGTCTTGACGCATTATTTGAGTTTACGTTTAACAAACCTGTCTTTGACGTGTTTGTAGCGACTACACCATACCTCGCTTCAAGGCAAGACTTGAGGCGTGCCATAACCTACTTTTTTAGAACCGTCCAAAAAATGAGTGTTTAAGATTTAAAATGATATAAAGGATTCATTTACATCATTTTGTTCTGTAAATGATATTGGGTTTGAACTAAATATAGACACAATTTTATAATTGGTCCCTGTAGTTTGTAAAATATCTTATTTTGGGGACTTTTATTAAAAACATCGCGCTACTGGCCCTTTGGTTTGCAAAATTTCATGAATGATCCTCCTGTCATTAAATATAACTTTTCAACTGTTAGATTTTTATAAAAAAAAATATCATTTTACCCTTGTACCAAATTTACAATATACTACAAACCTCAAGTACCGTTTGTTAGTTTAAATATAACAATGGTTTCTTTTAAATTAAAATGAATAATTTTATGGTGATGTTGGAATGTTACAACCATAAATAACCAAAATAATAAAAAATAAAAATAAAAAGCCAAAAATCTCAAACATTAAAGTTGTAATATACTGTAACATATTCAAACATTTTACAATTTTTGACAAAAGGTCAAAAAAGTGTTATCAAATTAATGAAGAATAAAATGAAATAATGAAAAAAAATTAAAACAGGAAATAATTAAAAAAAATTGTAAAAAATAATTAAAAAATAATACTAAAAAAATAATAAGAAAAAAACCAAAAAAAAAAGATGAAAAGTGTAAAATGTATTATTATATTAGAGTATATTAAAATTTTGGTATTTGAGTTTTTGTTTTTTGTTTTTCCTATTTTTTATTACTTAAATCAATATAAATAGACAAAATTGCAAAAATGGTCCCTGTGGTATGCATTTTTTTTGGGTTTTAGTTCAAACCCCGACTTTTTTGATTGTTAGTCCTTTTGAGCTAGTTTGTTTGTAGTTTTGGTCCCTGACCAAACTAAAAAGACTATTATACCCTTAATGATTTTATTTATCATTTTTCTTTCACTTTTTAATAATATTATTATTATTAAATATAAAAGTGGGCCCACTTATCCACCCCACCTCTCTCTCTCTCTATCATTGGGCCAGAAGGACAAAACCCACCAACTGGTCTCCCTACCTCTTTTTCTCTTCCACAGATTCCGATGAGAGCTCTGTTCAACGACCCAAAATGACGATGTTAACTTCCTTCCCTTCGATTTCTTCACCTTATTTCTCGGTCTTCTCCATAACGTTGGTCTCGGTATCTCTTGAGTGTTTGCTCGATACCTTCGGTCACCGGAGATGGTGATTGGAAATCTTTGAGTTTTCTCTTTCAAATCTACCTATCAAAACCTCTATTTCTCAGTTCTTTCTTTCTCCTCGAATCCCCTTCTCTAGCTCTTCATTACTATAGAGATTTAAGGCCAAGGTAAAAGGTATTTTAGGTTAAGGATCACATGAATTTTATTGATATCTCGATTGCAGGTTTAAAATTTGTCTCAATGTTCCTGATCTCAAGAAGGAGACAATCGGTTTTTTGAAAAAATAAGAGAACTACTCACCACTACTATCGTTCACACCAACTCTTTGACATCACCAGAGAAAACACACACATACACATCTGTCTACACCAACTCTTTGACATCACCAGATACCTTATACAACCATACTTTCTGAGAAAACGAAGATGAAGATGATGGTCTGACCAACGACTACAAACAAAGATAAACCCAGATGCAAAAAAGGATTACAACCCAAATAAAAAGTGAACCATTTGGGGTCAGGTTCTATTAGTAATTGAAAACCAAACCTTTTTGGTGGAAAGTCAAATGCATCCATGGCAGTTGCTTTAGCTGTTGTAGCATGTACATCACTTGGGGTCGATGAAATGGGTCGGTATGTTCTGTGCCATATTTGTGATTTCTTCCTCGACTCATGAATTTCAGACACCGATTTGATGGTTCTTGTTTTAGGATGTTTTGGTTTCTGATTAGGTGAAAAAGGTGTTGAAGTGAAGCAGTTTGAGTTGGTATCATGTTCTACATTGGGATTTAGAGGAAAAAACGAGACAGGATGGGGAAGATGGTATGTGGAGAGAGAGAGAGAGAGAGAGAGAGGCCCAAATTAATTATTTATTTTCTTTTTCATTTAAATTAAATAAAAAAATTAAAAAATATATCAGAAGGGCATTATAGTCATTTCAATTTTACGAGGGACCAAATCTACGTACAAACATGGCCAAAAGGACCACCAATCCAAAAAGTTGTGGTTTGGACTAAAACTCCAAAAAAATGCATACCGTAGGGACCATTTTTGCAATTTTATCAAATAAATAAAAACAATAAAAGAATAATAAATAACTAAAAGTACATATAAAACTTAGAAAACAAAAGTTTAGAGAATGATAATGATAAATGCAAACATAAAGTTGCTAACGATATTAACTATGGAGTATCCAAATAAAAAAATATGAACCGTAACAACATAAACATTAAAAAAAATTAGTGCTTCAATTTACAAATAAGAAAACTTTACAAAAAAATGTTTCGACATTGTTTATCGAATTTAAATATATTTACTTGAATCAAAATAAATAAAAACATTAAGAAAACCAATAAATAACTAAAATTATAAAATAAAAATAGAAAAAAATGTCAAAAAGATTTAAAAAATTATTAAATTTACACACACACATACACACACACAGACAGACACACACACACACACACACACATATATATATATATATATATATATATATATATATATATATATATATATATATATATATATATATATAATTTCATATTTACAAAATTACATAAATAATCCTTGAGGTTTGTAGTATATTTCAAATTTGGCACAAGCGTAAAATAGTTTTTTTTTATAAAATTTTAATAGATGAAAAGTTCGATTTAATGGGAAGATGACGATTCATGAAATTTTGCAAACCACGGAGAGAGACCAGACGTGACGTATTCTATGAAAATCCTTAAAAATAGATATTTTGTAAGCCAGATGAACCGATTACGAAATTTTGTGTAAAATATAAAATGATACTAATATAAGAAATGAGATTGTATATTAGATTAGAGATGGCTTAAATAGAAGAAATGGAAAAGCACATTCTTTTTTAATGAACTCATCGCTACAATTTACAATCCATTGTTTACAAGATTTTATGCTAAACAAATGCAACTACCTCCATAATACAATGTAAATGAATATTAGGCTGCCAAGAAAATGCTCAACCATCATGGCAGTTAATTAACACCACCATTAATCCATTATCCAGATACCGGTCATGATCCGATCTCTCGTAGCTTCTTGCAGATTTGCTTTATGTTGGGCCTGAGAGAAGGCGATGAAGAACAACACGCGATTGCAATCTCAGTCAGTTTCAGAATGTGTTCTTCATCAACTCGATTTTCAGGATTGGAAAAACCCAATATCCGATGATCCAAGATTGCGTTAGATTTGAAATCTCGATCTGGGTTTGCTTTTTCATTACTCTTGGGTTCTTTACCACTAAGTAATTCGAATAAAATTACTCCGAAATTAAATATATCGGTTTCAAGATTCGTAGCATTTGTTTTAATCGATTTGGGTTGGTTGTACCCTTCAAGAGCAGCGTCTTCGAGCATTTCTTGTGTTGCAGATGGGTTCAAGAGCAGATGTAGACCGAAATCAGACACAATTGGCTGTTGATTTCGGCCTAAAAGTATGTTTTTTGATTTTAAATTTCCATGAATAATTGGGTTTTGAAGCCCTGTATGGAGATAGTGTAATCCTCCAGCAATGCCAATTGATATCCTGTAAATCACACTCCATTTCAGAGATTCACCGTTTCCATCTGCCAAATGTACAAGAGAAGAAGCATAAGGTACTACATTGCTAGATGTTTATGGAATCTGTTTCAAGTGAAATCAAACAAAACCCAATTGAAAAATCAAATCTTTGTTGAGGAAGTTTGAAAAAGAAAACTATAAAGAGTGGTTGGTTATTAAAGCCAAGAATCTTTAACCTTTTGGTCTAACAATGTACAACACAAGATGCGCAAGGTACAATAATGCTAGAGGCTAAGGGAATTAATTTCAAGTAAAATAAACAAAACCCATTTTAAAGATCAAAATTCTTGTACTACATTGCTACTTTGCTAGAGGTTTAGTGAAATTGTTTCAAGCAAAACTAAACAAAACCCAATTGAAAGATCAAATCTTTATTGCAAAATTTTATATGTTTCAAGGTTCCAATTCAAATTACAACCTTCAAATTAAAAATAAATAAAATATACCTCTAATGAATTGAGCAAGATTTCCTCTCCTATAGAAGGGATGAACCAAAAGCTTTTCACCTCTAGGACCAAGATAGAACCCACAAAGAGGCACCAAATTAGGATGCCTAATTGACCCAAGAAGTTGTACCACGTGCATAACATCTTGTACCTTCTCAGTGCAAGTTGGTCTCAAGAATCTTAACACTACAACTGAATCATTTCTCACCAAATTAGCTCTATAAAGAGTTCCATAACTGGATTTACCAATCACTTCACCAGGAGCATCCAATATATCAAAACAATTCAGATCTTCACCACCTTCAAATCTCAATAAATCCCCTTTCATCTCCATGTCATCAACTTCAATGTTTGATTCTTTATCCCAAGATTCATCTTTTGAACACCTTTTTCTTCTGCAGAGATAAATCAAAGCTAGAGTAATGAATAAAGTAAAAGAAGAGGACAACGCCACAATTAGCATAATCTTGTGTCTTCTCTCCATGTGGGGCAAAATGAATTGTTGCTTAAAAGCTTAAAAGATTCAAGAATTATGTGGGTTTTATGAATGTGTAGACAAGATCTTTGTTGTCTGTGCAACTTCACAGGTTTTTAATTCACGCCCATTTCGATTTGGGAGCTTGTTGACTGGTGAGTGAAATGGCATGAGGGAAGTGTGTTGAGGCCAAAAAAAAAAGGATTTAAGAGACAGAATTCGAAGTTTCGAAATAATACGATTTTGGAATTTGGAATTACCGAGAAAAGAACTTTTTTTGGCTTTTTCAAGAGTTTTCTATTTTTTTTTTGAAGAGAAAGCTCTTTAACTAACTTGTTTTAATGCAAATACACAAAGGGTATCTATATATATTTGTTGATATTTGATTAAAAGGACATTATGATCACGTACTAAAAACTCTCCCATAATAACTAATAAGGAGTGTGGTGGTTTGATGGTAGACACTTTAATGAATTAATTGATGCGGTTGTTGGGTGAAAATGAAAACTCACCCTGGTATATCTTCAATCATATCTTCAAATGCAATCATCCCCTATCACCATAATTATGTTTCCCAAAATAGCTATCTCAAGGAATGAAAATAAGGGAGTGTTTGTGATTCTTTATTTTAAGGTTAAGGTCCTATTTGACAAAACATAAATAAGTTGATGGATATATATTTCTCAAAAAAAGAGCAAGGGTTTTATCAAAAAAATTGGGTAATAGACAATTGTCTCTAAAAAAGTTAAAGGCATAAGTCTTATTTTGAAAAAAATAAATAAATAATTATTTTAATTAAGGCTCGGTAATACTAGCTTATCATAACTTATAAGCTAAAAACTAGTCTTTAAGCTAGCACACTAAATTGATTCTAAATGTCTAAATGTTTGTTAGTTTATTTTAATTCAATTTATTGTCCGTTATAAATTATTTTCAGTGGTCAAATGATATAAGAAAAAAAATGTTTATTGACTTATTAATAATGATTAAATGATATTAGACGTGACGTTAAGGGTTTAAGTCTTATAGCAACAACAAATGTGTATATAAGAATAAAATTAAATAAAACTAGGGTTTGACCGTCCGCGCAATGCTGCGGAAGTTCCAGTATGTTCAAAAATGCAGATCGACACCATACATACCACAGAGACGATTAAACCATATAAAGTGGAGCATAAAAATTTAAAAATAAAATTTGAATACAAATAATTATGTATGGAGGAGGCGGACGAAAATAAGATTTGAAATTGTATCCTAAAGAAATTGATAAAAAAAAAAAGATTATTAAAAAAATATGTAAGGGATCAAAGTGTAACTTTAAAATATAATAAGGGATCAAATCGTAATGTATATAATACCAATAATTTATTTTTAAAATTATGAAGGGTGAAAACTGTTAAATAAAAATTAATTGAGGGGATAAGATTATAAATATAAAAATCTTCTATGACCGGAACCTAAATGGCTATTCCCAGAAAACTATTATTTTACATTTAATAAAGAATGCTTGACAATATATAACATGATTTGGTTTTAGTAAACTTGGATTTGGAAATAGAGAAAAGAAATATAAATCATGGCAACATCATAGAAAAAGAAAAGCTCTCCGCAGCACAATGCACATATAAAAATAGAAGTTGAAATGAATGATATTCCTTACAAACCGATTTTGGTAATATATATATATATATATATATATATATATATATATATATATATATATATATATATAGGGTTAGGTTTATGTGAGACGGCCTAATTTTGTGAGACCGTGAGACGTATTTTTTTTATTTTTTTTAGTTAATTCAAGTTCCGAAAATAATATTTAAAAAAAGAATTTTTTGATTTTTCCATTTATTTTGCATTTTAAAATTATTTTTAGAATATTTACAGTGTAATATTCTATTTAGAATATTTCACGTATTTTTCAAAAAAAAAAAAAACATGATTTTTTTATTTATTTTATTTACTTTTATTTTTTTTTAGTTAATTCAAGTTCCGAAAATAATATTTTAAAAAAGAATTTTTGGATTTTTCCATTTATTTTGCATTTTAAAATTATTTTTAGATTTGGTCTCACGGTATCACAAAATTAGAATGGTCTCAAATTCCAATGCGTATTGGAATTAATTAATAAACTTAAAAAATTAATTATCAATCATTGGCAATTTAACATAAGGCAATATTGGACTTAATGGATTAAGTCCTTAATGGGTTAAGTAGGAACACTTAACCTTAATCGTCATTTTATGTGAAAAACCCAAATTGGGTTTGGGTTCTTGTTGGGCCATTTATTAGACTAAGCTGATATGGGCCTTGGTAGGCTAATGGGGAACACAATTATGGACTGAGGAGATTATTGGGCTTTAGGATAAGACCCATTAAAGGGGCTTGGGCCCAATTTGGAAAATTGGGCCATAAGTGGGCCATAATTGGACCTTGAGGATTATTAGCTATTGGGCCATCAGAATGCTAATTGTTTGGACTAAAATAGTTGGTTGGGCTTAAAATAAGTCCATGTAGAGGTTTGGGCCCAATTTGGAAAATTGGGCCATAGATGGGCCTTGGTTGATTATCAGGGGTAAAATGGTCCATTCACTCCACTTACTCCAAGTGTAGGGGTAAAGTGGTCCATTTACTACAAGTGTAGACTTATAGTTATGTATTGGAACCCAATTATTAATTGGGTGTCGTTTTGATGATCGACAGTTCGGGAACCTGTCAACCAGCAGCTAATGTTTTATCTGCGGGACATCAGCAGTGTCAGGTGAGTCTCCTCACCATACCAATGGGTCTAAGACACCAAGGTCGGTCCATTCAGTTAGTTGTAATGTTTATTGTAGATTCGCTACTGATATGTCTAGTATGCATGTATATGTGGTATGTTAGTGATTATGTGGTATGCTATTGACTATGTGGTATGGGATATGCTAGCTTTCTTTGTGATACTTGCATGGAAGACCATGGGGGGAGCACATGGCACTGGATGTAAGACCTGTTGGATTAATGTCTATGTCCAATTATAATTGGTAAGACTTAACCCGACCCGACATGGTCCATTTGGGTTGCATGGCATCATGCATTTGGATAGAATATAATTAGAGAAATAACACTTAATGTTTGTTAATATATTATAAGTTCTAATATATTAATAAGATTATTTAATTAGTATTGATTAAGAATTAATCTAGGATTAATTAAGTGATCAAAAGAAGACTAATTAAATATATGGGTTGATTGTGTAAATCATCCATACTTGTATAGTGGGCTAATGCTCTATGGATTGTCAAGTTGGGCTAAACCCCATAAGATGCTCCATGGTATATTTGAAACCATGGATCCAAGGAAATGGAAAGCCATGACAATTAGGGTTCATCATAATTGTCACTAACTATATAAGCATCTTATTGTTGACAAAATACACTAAGAAAAAAAAGAGGGCTAGGCCGATTTACAAGTGTGTGCATTCTCTCAAAAGTCATTCCAAAGGCATTTGGTGTTGTGTGAAGCATTTGAGGCATCACACTTGGGGTGCTAGGCTCACAAGGTTTCAAGGAATCAAAATCAACTACAAGGTATGTAATTCTAGCCATTCTTTTAGAATAAAAGTTCCCATGTATGCTAGTTAGGATGAATACCTTGGAAAGTTCATATTTGCATGTATAATAGAGAAAACATAGATCCAAGGTATTTAGGGTTGCATGTACACTTAGGAGTGTTAGAATGCTCAAAACCCAACAGTGGTATCATAGCCTAGGCTTGCTTTCTCTTATACTTGATGCAAATAGATTTTTCGAAGCCAAGAATCTGTCAGGGCCTAAAACTCGACGAGTTCTGGTAGAAAACTCGACGAGTTCATGTATTAGAGCATGAACTTGACGAGTTCCATGAAGAACTCAACGAGTTTGGCCTCCAGACAGCATATCTTCGTGTTTTTTGGCTGGAATTGGACTAGGAACATTACCATAAGCTGTTTTTGAACTTATAAACTTGTTTTTGATACGGTAATGTTCATGCTAATCCAATTTCAAAGATAATTGTCAATAGATTCATGTTTTGTATTAGTTTAAAAGTTATGCTAATTACATGAAAAAGTTTGATGTGAATTATCTTTGTTCATATGAGTTGCTTAGATTAATAGATAAGTTAATTGATTATGTGTTTTCAATCCATTTTAATCTAAGAGACGATTCTAAAATGTGTTTGTGTAACTTGTCCTCAAGTTACATGAAAGATCACCTTTAAGTTTCTTAAAACTCATAAAAGATGGCAAAGGTTACAAAATGAAGAGTCTTGTTCTCATTAAATGGTTTTATGACTCCATAACTTGTCCTCAAGTTATGGAGGTTCAAGAGTCACTTCATTAAGTAATAAAATGTGTAACCTTAATTAAATCCATAAGTTACAAAATAAAGAAAAGTTACATTCTTTTATTAGTTTAAAGTCTTCCATAACTTGTCCTCAAGTTATGGAACTTGAAGAGTTTTTGGATTAAAACTATTTTAAACAATAAGTTATGGAAATTGAATAGTTTTGAATAGTTTCAAAACTTGCCCTCAAGTTTTGGAATTTGAAAAGTTTTCACTTATGAAATACTTTAATTCCAAGTTAGCCCTTAGAATTTTAAAAGTTAAAATTCAACCCTTATACTTCATAATATTATAAGTTAATAATATTTATATATATGTATAATAGTAAAGTCAGTCTTACCGTTAGTAGGCCTCATTCATGAAGCCGGTCTGTAAGGGGGGGTATAAGGTTACTGCCTATAAAATGGTAGTTTAATGGGTGTCCACTCTCACCCACCGCTTCCTTGACTGGTGGAGGGTCGTTAGCCGAACGGGTAGGACAAGGACTATAATTATCTTTTCATTAAAAGTATTAATGATAAATACTAAGTAACTAAACCTTTTATAAATACCCAATCTTAGTTACTTAGTAAAATGTGAATAAGGTGCTAATCCATGAAATTACTTTGCACTTTGTTTAAGTCGGTTAGTGGGCGTGTGTGGTTAACCGGCACACTAAATCGTATTTAACAAGGTAGGCAAAGGGTAACTTAATGTTTATCATAATATCGATGGAGCATGTGTGGTTAACCGGCACATCGATTGAGGGGTAAACACTTAAGAGTACCAAGTAATTTGCATGGTTACTTCACACCTTGTTTTGTGATCCTCGGCATCCCAGTCACAAAACCTGAAGGGCACACTCGAGATTGAAACATGCCATTGAAAAGTTCAATGAATCTCAAAAGAATCTAGGAGTTTCAAAACCAATTAAAACCTAATAATACATTTCATTTATCTTGGTGGAAATTGGTGAATCATCATTCACCTACCTTCAAATATTTTATAGCTTGGTTTACGACATCCCTCTTCCAAGTTATAAAAGTATTGTGTTGGGTCCTAGCCTTAATATTTCATAGTGGGTGTTATATTAAGGACTTTAAATCAACTATCTTGAATATCTCGCAAAAGATGTCTGGTTTAGACATTTATGATCTTCCCAAATCTCTTGAAACAAGCTTTCCTAAATGAAGATGATGTCCCATGGAAATCATACTTCTTTCACCTCCTCCAATTATTCTCCCTAACCCACAAGTTCTTGAAAAGTTTAAGGTCACTCAAGCCCTATTGGCAAGAAATGGTCTATGTGTGATCACATCTTGGAGATGTAGTCACATATTGACAAGTCGGGAGAGTTGGGTGTCAAAGTCTTGAGAAAGTTGGTGGCTCAACTACTTTCTAAGTCACATAGTGAGTTCCTTTGGGACTCCTATGAAACAGACTATGACAAAACCCTTAATGATCTTATCTATTTGCTAAGATCAACTTCCTAAAAAAATTTATGGACATTGACAATGATGACATTGGATATCCAGTAAAGCTCTCTCTTCCCATTGGAAAGGGATCGGCCATAGTCAACTCGGTTGACCAAATGGTAAAGAGAAAGGCTAAGTCTGTGATAGTCCCATGTACCATTACCAAAGCGTCCATATGTTAAGTTGCCAAAGGAAGGGGCATTGGTTGTGAAGTTGCCAAATTTACCTAAGGATGTTAAAGTCAATAAGTTTGACTCTACTTCAGGTAAAGTCCATTATCTAACTCTGCTAAGTTTCTATTATGAGATTCTTGATACATGATGTGACTGGGTCACATGGTGATGTTTTAAGAATCAAATAAAAGTAAAGAAACTTAAAGAAAGAATATGTTGAATCTGATCGCGTAGATGGATTTCTATCGCATAGTTTGAAGATCTGATTCTTGAGCTACTTCTTAGGAGTTATGATATATTGCACTGTAAGGATAGTTTTTCCGCAAAGTTTTTAAAATAAAAGGAAATTTTTTGATTTTATTTATTTTAAAAATATCCTTACAATGGCATTTGTGAAAATTTTTGTTGCTTATAAGATTCCAGTAAGAGAAAGAGTGGAAATATGAATTTGATTCTTTCATTTGTGGTAGTGTCTAAATTTACCAAATAAGGAAAGATTCTCATCACCCAAGTTTCAGTTAGATAGAAACTTGGAATCATGCAAGTTGTATAACATGATGAATGAGAACTTTCAAGCATTGTAAAAATTAAGACTAACTACTTGTTCACATGGATGTGTGAGTCAAGTAAAGGATTAAGGGATCGAGTACACATTCTTGTGCACTGGTTAAGTCCACCACAAAAGACCGATAAGACTATTCATCATAATTTACTATAACTCAGTAAATATGGTTACACTTACAAGCTTAAGTGTAATTCTGAGACATTGGAAAAGGTTCTAATGTATGGCAGAGCGAATAAGAATAATCAACTTAGGCAGAAAGATAAAACTTTCTCAAATCTGAAAAGATGGGAGAGTACTTTAGTGTCATAATTTAAGACCATCTTTGTAACACCCAAAGTCAGGAAGGCCAAGAAAGGAAAGGAAACCCTAAGTTTAAGGGGCGACTCGTCGAGTCCAAGGAGGAACTCGACGAGTCCGAGCGGGATCCGGGTCGAGGAGTAAGTGACCGACTCGGCGAGTCGGCCAAGGAGACTCGACGAGTCTGGTTTGGACGAGGAAAACCCTAAATTCGGGACTTGGAGCCTATTTAAGCGCCTCATTCTCTTCCCTAGGGTTCCTCTACTGCCTCTCTAACCCAGAACACTAAACCTTAGCCGCCATATCCATTTGTGAACTAGTTATTGTCTTGAAGAGTGCATTAAAGCTTGGAGAAGGAAGAAGAATCATGGAGGTGCAAGAAGGGGGCTATAGATCCAGGTTTGGGAAGACATTTCTGAGCATTTGGAGGTAATGAACTAGTTCTTGGTCTCCTTTGCACCTAGATCTATGTGTGTATTTTGGGCATTCTTGGCATTTGTAACCATTTCGAGTTGGAAGTTCAGATCTGAGGTTGCTACCTCAGATCCAGGCTGGTGTTGGTCTAGAATCCCATAAAGTATCAGCTCATGGTATGTTGTTGAAGCATGGTTGCCTTAAACCCTAGTTTATGGTGTATTTAGCCTAGATATCCATATCTACACGTAAAGTTTGCTACTTTATGTGAGGAACAGGCCTTGGAAGTATGGATCTATGTATTGGAGCCCCTGTTTGGCTCAAAGAGCCACTATATGGATTAAGAGCTGGAGTGACTCGGCGAGTCACATGGGTAGACTCGGCGAGTCGGATGAAGTCGGGCAGGAACTCGGCGAGATGGAAGAACAACTCGGCGAGTCTGTTGAAGGTTGTCTTGGACTCGGCGAGTCTGTTCTTGGACTCGGCGAGTCAAGACGTGAAACCCCAAACCCTTCGAGTTGAGACTCGAATTAGTGAGTCAAGTGGAGACTCGGTGAGTTGGACAGGTCAGGACTTGGAACTCGGTAGACTCAGCGAGTCGAGTCGCGAATGGAAGGAATCTGAGCATATGAACTCGGCGAGTCAGTAGGCAGACTCGGCGAGTAGGGTTGACCTGGAAGGTTGACTTTGACTAGGACTTTGACTTTGACCAGCGTTGACTGGGTTGACTTTCGGGGGTCAATTAGACTAAGCGTTGCATTGATATTGCTAGCTTGGGGAGCTAGTGGAGCAGGAGTTCAGGAAGTTGCCGGGAACAACTTGAGGGGCTATCAGCAAGTGAAGGTGAGTTTCCCTTTGTGTGAATGGGTCTATGGCCCCATGCCGACCCATGTAGTTATGAGTAGAAGGCCCGGGGGTTAGCCCTAGGCACAGTATGCTAGTATGATATTCAGGACGAGGTCCAATGACAGCGGGCGGGTGCCCAAGGAATGGTTTATGTGATAGTTTTATACTTGTTGTCTGTGTGATACATGTATGCGCCTGGTAGGGAGGTGAGTGTGGGCGACGTCCCGTACCTCACCAATAGCAGAGGGTGGATGGTGTTCCACATCACATTAGCAGCAGAACAGGGGCGAGGCCCAAGTCAGGGAAAAAGTGAGTGTGGGCTGGGCTCGTATCTCACTACCAGTAGGAGTGTGGATGGGGTTCCATGACTCACCGATTGCAGGACATGGGCGAGGCCCAAGATAGGAGAGGCCTTTAGAGCAGGATTCGGTAGAATATGATTAGTTTATGTGTTGTGATATGTTTATGTGCTATTATATATTAGCGGGCGAGGCCCTGTGACAGGCGAGGCCTAAGTAAATTAGATCTATATCCGAGCGGGGCTCGAAGCCAGGCGGGACCTGGAGCGGCGGGGCCGTTGTAGTGGGCGAGGCCCGAGATAGGGGGCGAGGCCCCAGATAGCGGGCGTGGCCTAGTATGTTCAGTAAGTGGTTATGCATGGTATGTGGTAGGATGGGGAACTCACTAAGATTCGTTCTTACGGTTTTCAGTTTTTGGTTTCAGGTACTTCCGGTAGCGGAGGGAGGAGCTCGGGGTGATTGCATGGCACACACCATAGATTAGACAGCCTGGGAATGTTTTACTTTGATAACGAACATGTGTTTTGGAAATTAATACTTGGATTATGTTTTGGATTGATGACTTTGCTTTAAGTAATGTTTTATTAAAAGAATTTTTTTTAGTCTTGAATTTTGGGACGTTACAAGTTGGTATCAGAGCCTTGGTTTGAGGGATTCGGGCATACTCTTGGGTGTGCCTGAACTCAAACTAAGGGGTCGGATAGTAAGTTTTCAAAAATGAAAAGACAGTTTTGTAAAAAGGAAGTTTTAGAATGAAACGGTTTTAGAAAAGCAAAAAGAATTCAGAAAGAAAAGAACTTTGAAAAGAGAAAAAGGGTGTGGTGCATGCAATCAGCCGAGCTCAAGTAAGTACCCCAAAATACCCATACAAGTTTATGTTATGATTATCAATTAGTAGAATAGTATGCTAGAATAGGACTAAGGATCTAGGGAGGATGCCTTATGTGCCTGTTATATGTGCTTTTAACTGCATGATAGTGCTGATTAGACAATAGTAGGATAGCCTGTTCAGGTTATGCCTGAGTTTATGAGTTTGTGTTGCATGCTAGTTCAGACTCTTGATATGTGGATATGTTTGCTTGAGTATGTTGTGGTTAGATTTTCCCCTTGTCTGAATGTTGTTTGCTTTGTGCAATATGGGATTCCGAGTGATGGGAGTTAGCTATTAGGTGGATACATCACGTCACATGTGATCAGGGTTGAATTATCTTAGAGTGCTGGATTTGGCCCTATTTCGCAGCTCTCGTTTGAGTCCAACCATTGTAGGGACAAGTCTTGTACTCGAAGGATTATCTGAGCCTCGTCACGTGTGATGGTATCCAGGTAATGGCTAATTGGCATCACAAGGAGACCTTCAGCAGCTGAGGACTGGTTTGAGTTGAGTCAGAGGTTTCCCTAGAGTGAGCCTAGGATGAGATAGTGCTGAGAGAAGTAGTAGTGGAAAAGGGACCTGGTGGAGTCGAAGCAATTCTTGAGGAAAGTACGGATAGATGTGGAAGGTAGTATGGGCTCGTACTACTGAAAGCAGAGGATCCATACTCGGTTCGGGAAAGGCCGAGACAAGACCGGGAACCTGGTAGGGTGTGTGTTTGGTCTCGCAGCAATGATAAGTATTCTGATAGAGGATGTATTATATTTTCAGCATGGTGATGTTGCGAGGGAAACCAGTGAGCGGACCAAGCGCCGGAGAGGGATCAGGCTCGGGTTCCGGAGCCGAGCAGCTCAAGGAGCGAATGAGGGAGTTGATATCAGCTGAGGTTAGGCACAGTATTCTAGATCAGACTCCCATGATCTTTGGCACGGTCAGGGAGGGTATATTGGAGATTTTGGATGAGAGGTTGGGAGCCTTCCGTACAGAGATGTTGGCTTTAACGGGAGCGCGTACCTTGCCATTTCGAGAGTTTAGGGCTTGCGGGGCACCATATTATCATGGGGCTAGGGACCCCATCGCTAGCAGCAGATGGTTGGCTGATGTTGCCAACGCATTCCGTACAAGCCGGTGTCCTGAGGGGGACAAGGTCAGACTCGCTTCCTGTCTTCTGAAGGACAGAGCGAGGGATTGGTGGGAGGAGATTGGTCATGCTTTGGGGGATGATGCCGAATTGGACGCGATGATGTGGAGCGATTTCTCGGCCAGGTTCAGGGCGGAGTTTTCGCCAATTATTGAAGTGCAACAGTTGGCACGGGAGTTTCAGGATTTGACGCAGACCACTGAGATGTGGCAGAGATCATCGCCAAGTTCAGGGAGAGGGCTCTTCTTGTACCGTAGTATGTCGCGGATGAGGAGATGAAGAAGGCTCGATATCACGAGATGTTGAGGGCTGACATTAGGGAGTTCGTGAGCAGGTCCGACTGTAGGACGCTAGAAGATATGATTTCTTGGGCTAGAGAGAGGGAAACTGATTTGGAGCAGATCTGGAAGAGGAAGTCGGATGAGGTTCAGGTAGCCGCGGGCTCGGGCAAAAGGCCTAAGGGATCGGATTCGAGATCGAGGGATTTTCAAGTCCGCAGTCGATGCGGGAAGTGTGGCAGAGTGCACGGGGGTGCATGCAGGAGTGGTAGCGGCGATGAGTCTGGCTGCTTCAAGTGCGGTCGGACTGGTCATTTTAGCCGGGATTGTACTGTTACGACCACACAGGGATCAGGCTTGATATGTTTTCATTACAATCAGCGGGGCCACAAGAAGGCCTAGTGCCCCAGTTTGCTTTCAGTAGGACGGGTGATGGCACCTGCCCCTGCAACTTTGAGGATCACGGACGGCCGTCAGGGCCGAGCAGAGGCGCTTGCGGTAGGAGGTAGGGCTTTTCAGATGACTACCTTGGAGGCGCGAGCAGCACCGGACGTTGCAGGTATGCGATTTCCGTTTTCAGTTTTTTTTAACATGATTATATTGCTATGGTTCTGCATCATTATCGGTTTGAGTATTTTATTTTGTGCGGCTTGATTGTGATCGAGTTATATGCCATCTGCATACCTTGGATATTGGAATGGTAGTTAGGGGGATGTGCCCTATTGGAGAAGGTTGCTATAACGCCTGTGTTTCTGGGCTTGCCATTTTTAGCAATGTAATAGACTAGGTTAACCTTTGTAACCTGTTTTGAAATAATAAGAGTGTATTATTTGAGTATTATGTGTTTTGTGCTTAATTGCTTAATTATGTGGTTTGATTAATTAAGAATAAAAATAAGCGTCAAAATTTAAGTGTAAAATAAACTTAATATCTTTGGATAAGGTTGTAGTAGTTGAAACGAGGTTTCCGAATATATATAGAATGCCCAAATCTGACTTCGTATGAGGAAGTTATGATTTATCGAAGTTTCGGCTTAGCGGTATGCAGCCTGAAATACTCGATTTGAGATCGAGCGGTTTTTAGCCGAAGCAATATAAACGAGGATCGAAGGTCTCGTTGTTGGTATCGAAGCGATAAAAAGTTAGGCGAGAACGGACGTCAAACGAAGAAGTTATGAATTTATAACGAAGTTTTTCTGTCCCGGCCTATTAAAAATAAATAATAAAAATAAATTTAAAATTAGTCAACGGAGTCTAAACGAAAGTTGTAGAGCGTAGTCTCACCTTCGCGTGGATATAAAGAACGTCGAAAACGGAGTTCGTATGAAGAAGATATGAATTTCCGAAGTTTATTAAATAATTAATAATTAAATTTAATTATTAAATCCCGGTATTATCCGAAGACGAGTCATCGGACTCATTCGAAGTACGCCCCGCGTACACCGAGGTATGTCGACATTCGCACTCGAGTCCGTCGGATGACGAACGCCATGACGATCCGAGGCATACGCCCCGCGTACCCTCGTACACCCCGCGTACTCCGAGGCTCCAGCCTCCTATAAATAGGATCCGAGGCAGCCTTAGTTCTTTTGCAAATTTCTTCCTTCTCTCTCTCGTTTTACCTCGATTTGCGTGCCAGAAGTACCCCGAAGCCCCAGTAATATTCTCGAGCCCCGAAGCAAGTCCCGAGATCCCGAAGATCCCGAGAAGTGCGACTCCCGAGCCGAAGCTCTGCCCGCGAGAAGTTCAATTTTTGTAGAGATCTTCCAGATCTGCTGAAGAATACTACTTCTGCAAGTCGTAGTGCTGTCCGATCATCTTCTGATCAAGTGAGTGTATACTACCTTTCACAAACACGATAATAATACAAGTATGGTTTGAGTGTATTAAGTATATTGTTGTTTATACGTGTGAGTGTGTAGTTACTTTCTTCTAACGCATAATTATGAAGTATTTTATACAGAATACGTATTATGTGTATAATTTTGTGGTTATGTGTGTGAATGTGTATTCACTTTTTTCTATCTCATGGATAAGATTTACTCTCTATGAAATACGTGTTATGTGTGTGTGTGTGCCTCATCTGTTATGTGGAATATGTATTGATTAAAGCATGCTATACAGGTTTTAAACTATGTATAAAAATGTATATTTTTATCTAATAATATGTTGGGTAGAACATGGGTAGATAGTTGGTGTGTAATAAACAGATGAGAGGCCTCGTTGTTGTTTGATTTAGTCATCTAGCGGAGTTTAGATGATGACCACGGACTTTTCTAGATAGTCTTGTGGAAACATTAGCAGGTTCGCCTCCTGTAGGTGTTAATGAACTTGGGTGTTCATTCACTGTACTCCATCCCCCTCATGGTTGCCTTATTTGACTTATATTGCTGAGGAACCCCCGAAGCATGTGTTGTCGCCCCGATGAAATATTCTTAGACTAGGTCCCTTATGTTAGTTGTCTTAGGGACATAAAGTGAGAATAACGGGAATGGGTAATTGGGTTATTGTTGGTTGGTGGAAATTAAATATAATTATTTATTGTGGGTTGAAAACCCTATATGCTCACCAGGCTCCCAAGCCTGACCCACTCAGTTTTATTTGTATTACAGGAAGTGGCGCGAGGGCATAAGATGGATGAACCATCAAGTTGTTTTGTTTACAAGTTTGTATATGTATATATATGTTTAATGACTTGTAATGTTATCGTTTATGCTTATTGGTCTGTATCGGAACATGACACCCCGAGTTTTGATTATAATGAAAATACATTTCTTTTATGAAATGCTTTGGTAAAACATTGTTTTATCATGTTTTGTTTTTGGGAACAAATTCCGCAACTCTTTCAAATCAAAAGGATTTACTCTGAAATTATTTAAAAGCATAAATGAAAATCGGTCTTTTCTGGCCGAGATTTTGGGGATGTCACAGTTGCCTAGCATTCCATAGTAGCTTCGTTGGCGGAGTTGGGGCGAGGCCCTTATCTCCTAGTGATCAGATAGGGATCAGGAATGGGTAAGTGGATGAGAATGATAGGGAGTTGCCTGTATAGCCCTAAAGAGGTGAGACCTTGGGGGAGGCCGCTCCAGGATATAGTTGGGTGAGACCCGTGGGCGAGGCCCATATGAGAATAGCAGTATAGGTGAGACCTGAGAGCAGGGTTGCTCAGTAGTATGGTTTGGTGAGACCCGTGGGCGAGGCTCGAGCGGGAGTGGTTAGACAAGTAGGACTAGAAGGATAGAGGCGGGTGAGACCCGTGGGCGAGGCCCGTGAGTTTTAGCAGCATAAGTGGGACCTGGTAGGGACCTTAGTGTCAAGATAGGGGATCGGGGATCCCAGGAATTGTAGTGCCTGTATGGCAGAATAGATTGAGTAGTTATAGGTGGTTGAAGTTTCTTCGAAAGTCGCTGGGAGTGACTAGGAGTTGTGTTGGGTCTAGTTACCGATGGCAGCCGGTAATCCAGATATTGATGGTTGGTAGGGACCAGGGTGGTCTCCGTTCATCCAGAAGTCAGATGAGGAGTGGCAGAATTTTCAATCAATAGCAGTGCGGGTAAGCAGTCTATGGTGGAATTCAGTTAGTTGATCGTGGGGTGCTCGACACCAAATTATTGTAGAAAGAAATGCCCAATGGATACGGGCGATAATGACACATACTGGAAGTAGCGGGAGTAACGGATTTGGTGAAGATAGGATCTTCACAGTGACAGAGGAAATAGTTGGTTATGGAGCATCGCCTTGGGAAGGCAAGGAAATCGCGCAAGGAAAGAAAGGGTGAACCCCTATGGATTCAGTGCAGTACTCGATGAGTACCAGAAGGATTATCGCTTGAGTAAGTTGTGTTTCCAGAATGTTCAGGGTCAGGGTTGACCCGAGTCTATTATCCGCAAGGATTGATGTTAGTCAGTATGACCGGGCGGAAGACCAGCGAAGGTAGGCAGCTGGTGTTGGGGTAATTAGTAGGGTATTGGAAGCAGATCGCAGGTGGTGGGCCATAGCAAACTTCGAGGACAAACTTTAGTTTAAGTGGGGGAGAGTTGTAACACCTAAAGTCAGGAAGGCCAAGAAAGGAAAGGAAACCCTAAGTTTAAGGGGCGACTCGTCGAGTCCAAGGAGGAACTCGACGAGTCCGACCGGGATCCGGGTCGAGGAGTAAGTGACCGACTCGGCGAGTCGGCCAAGGAGACTCGGCGAGTCTGGTTTGGACGAGGAAAACCCTAAATCCGGGACTTGGAGCCTATTTAAGCACCTCATTCTCTTCCCTAGGG
This sequence comes from Lactuca serriola, assembly GCF_051521515.1. Lineage (NCBI taxonomy): Eukaryota > Viridiplantae > Streptophyta > Magnoliopsida > Asterales > Asteraceae > Lactuca > Lactuca serriola. Next base: position 67,249,838 of record NC_136416.1, on the reverse strand, counting down.
TTCCTCTACTGCCTCTCTAACCCAGAACACTAAACCCTTGCCGCCATATCCATTTGTGAGCTAATTATTGTCTTGAAGAGTGCATTAAAGCTTGGAGAAGGAAGAAGAATCATGGAGGTGCAAGAAGGGGGCTATAGATACGGGTTTGGGAAGACATTTCTGAGCATTTGGAGGTAATGAACTAGTTCTTGGTCTCCTTTGCACCTAGATCTATGTGTGTGTTTTGGGCATTCTTGGCATTTGTAACCATTTCGAGTTGGAAGTTCAGATCTGAGGTTGCTACCTCAGATCCAGGCTGGTGTTGGTCTAGAATCCCATAAAGTATCAGCTCTTTGTATGTTGGTTAAGCATGGTTGCCTTAAACCCTAGTTTATGGTGTATTTAGCCTAGATCTCCATATCTACACGTAAAGTTTGCCACTTTACGTGAGGAACATGCCTTGGAAGTATGGATCCATGTATTGGAGCCCCTGTTTGGCTCAAAGAGCCACTGCATGGATTAAGAGCTGGAGTGACTCGACGAGTCACATGGGTAGACTCGGCGAGTCAGATGAAGTCGGGCAGGAACTCGGCGAGTTGGAAGAACAACTCGGCGAGTCTGTTGAAGGTTGTCTTGGACTCGGCGAGTCTGTTCTTGGACTCGGCGAGTCAAGACATGAAACCCCAAACCCTTCGAGTTGAGACTCGAATAAGTGAGTCGAGTGGAGACTCGGTGAGTTGGACAGGTCAGGACTCGGAACTCGGTAGACTCAGCGAGTCATGGACTGACTCGGCGAGTCGAGTCGCGAATGGAAGGAATCTGAGCATATGAACTCGGCGAGTCAGTAGGCAGACTCGGCGAGTAGGGTTGACCTGGAAGGTTGACTTTGACCAGGACTTTGACTTTGACCAGCGTTGACTGGGTTGACTTTCGGGGGTCAATTAGAATAAGCGTTGCATTGATATTACTAGCTTGGGGAGCTAGTGGAGCAGGAGTTCAGGAAGTTGCCGGGAACAGCTTAAGGGGCTATCAGCAAGTTCTGCAAGTGAACGTGAGTTTCCCTTTGTGTGAATGGGTCTAAGGCCACAATGCCGGCCCATGTAGTTATGAGTAGAAGTCCCGGGGGTTAGCCCTAGGCACAGTATGCTAGTATGATATTCAGGACGAGGTCCAATGACAGCGGGCGGGTGCCCAAGGAATGGTTTATGTGATAGTTTTATACTTGTTGTCTGTGTGATACATGTATGCGCCTGGTAGGGAGGTGAGTGTGGGGAAGGTCCCGTACCTCACCAATAGCAGAGGGTGGATGGTGTTCCACATCTCATTAGCAGCAGAACAGGGGCGAGGCCCAAGTCAGGGAAAAAGTGAGTGTGGGCTGGGCTCGTATCTCACTACCAGTAGGAGTGTAGACGGGGTTCCATGACTCACCAGTTGCAGGAATGGGCGAGGCCTTTAGAGCAGGATTCGGTAGAATATGATTAGTTTATGTGTTCTGATATGTTTATGTGCTATTATATGTTAGCGGGCGAGGCCCTGTGACAGGCGAGGCCTAAGTGAATCAGATCTGTATCTGAGCGGGGCTCGAAGCCAGGCGGGGCCTGGAGCGGCGGGGCCGTCGTAGTGGGCGAGGCCCGAGATAGGGGGCGAGGCCCCAGCTAGCGGGCGTGGCCCAGTATGTTCAGTATGTGGTTATGCATGGTATGTGGTAGGGTGGGGAACTCACTAAGCTTCGTGCTTACGATTTTCAGTTTTGGTTTCAGGTACTTCCGGTAGCAGAGGGAAGAGCTCGGGGTGATTGCATGGCACACACCATAGATTAGACAGCCTGGGAATATTTACTCTGATAACGAACATGTGTTTTGGAAATTAATACTTGGATTATGTTTTGGATTGATGAATTTGCTTTAAGTAATGTTTTATTAAAAGAATTTTTTAGTCTTGAATTTTGGGACGTTACAAGTTGGTATCAGATCCTTGGTTTGAGGGATACTGGCATACTCTTGGGTGTGCCTGAACTCAAACTAAGGGGTCGGATAAAAAGTTTTCAAAAATGAAAAGATAGTTTTGTAAAAAGGAAGTTTTAGAATGAAACGCTTTTAGAAAAGCAAAAAGAATTCAGAAAGAAAAGAGATTTGAAAAGAGAAAAAGGGTGTGGTGCATGCAATCAGCCGAGCTCAAGTAAGTACCCCAAAATACCCATACAAGTTTATGTTATGATTATCAATTAGTAGAACAGTATGCTAGAGTAGGACTAAGGATCTAGGGAGGATGCCTTATGTGCCTGTTATATGTGCTTTTAACTGCATGATAGTGCTGATTAGACAATAGTAGGATAGCCTGTTCAGGTTATGCCTGAGTTTATGAGTTTGTGTTGCATGCTAGTTCAGACTCTTGATATGTGGATATGTTTGCTTGAGTATGTTGTGGTTAGATTTTCCCCTTGTCTGAATGCTGTTTGTTTTGTGCAATATGGGATTCCGAGTGATGGGAGTTAGCTATTAGGTGGATACATCACGTCACATGTGATCAGGGTTGAATTATCTTAGAGTGCTGGATTTGGCCCTATTTCGCAGCTCTCGTTTGAGTCCAGCCATTATAGGTACAAGTCTTGTACTCGAAGGATTATCTGAGCCTCGTCACGTGTGATGGTATCCAGGTAATGGCTAATTGGCATCACAAGGAGACCTTCAGCAGCTGAGGACTGGTTTGAGTTGAGTCAGAGGTTTCCCTAGAGTGAGCCTAGGATGAGATAGTGCTGAGAGAAGTAGTAGTGGAAAAGGGACCTGGTGGAGTCGAAGCAATTCTTGAGGAAAGTACGGATAGATGTGGAAGGTAGTATGGGCCCGTACTACTGAAAGCAGAGGATCCATACTCGGTTCGGGAAAGGCCGAGACAAGACCGGGAACCTGGTAGGGTGTGTGTTTGGTCTCGCAGCAATGATAAGTATTCTGATAGAGGATGTATTATATTTTCAGCATGGTGATGTTGCGAGGGAAACCAGTGAGCGGACCAAGCGCCGGAGAGGGATCAGGCTCGGGTTCCGGAGCCGAGCAGCTCAAGGAGCGAATGAGGGAGTTGATATCAGCTGAGGTTAGGCACAGTATTCTAGATCAGACTCCCATGATCTTTGGCACGGTCAGGGAGGGTATATTGGAGATTTTGGATGAGAGGCTGGGAGCCTTCCGTACAGAGATGTTGGCTTTGACGGGAGCGCGTACCTTGCCATTTCGAGAGTTCAGGGCTTGCGGGGCACCATATTATCATGGGGCTAGGGACCCCATCGCTAGCAGCAGATGGTTGGCTGATGTTGCCAACGCATTCTGTACAAGCCGGTGTCCTGAGGGGGACAAGGTCAGACTCGCTTCCTGTCTTCTGAAGGACAGAGCGAGGGATTGGTGGGAGGAGATTGGTCATGCTTTGGGGGATGATGCAGAATTGGACGCGGTGATGTGGAGCGATTTCTCGGCCAGGTTCAGGGCGGAGTTTTCGCCAATTATTGAAGTGCAGCAGTTGGCACGGGAGTTTCAGGATTTGACGCAGACCACTGAGATGTGGCGGAGATCATCGCCAAGTTCAGGGAGAGGGCTCTTCTTGTACCGTAGTATGTCGCGGATGAGGAGATGAAGAAGGCTCGATATCACGAGATGTTGAGGGCTGACATTAGGGAGTTCGTGAGCAGGTCCGACTGTAGGACGCTAGAAGATATGATTTCTTGGGCTAGAGAGAGGGAAACTGATTTGGAGCAGATCTGGAAGAGGAAGTCGGATGAGGTTCAGGTAGCCGCGGGCTCGGGCAAAAGGCCTAAGGGATCGGATTCGAGATCGAGGGATTTTCAGGTCCGCAGTCGATGCGGGAAGTGTGGCAGAGTGCACGGGGGTGCGTGCAGGAGTGGTAGCGGTGGTGAGTCTGGCTGCTTCAAGTGCGGTCGGACTGGTCATTTTAGCCGGGATTGTACTGTTACGACCACACAGGGATCAGACTTGATATGTTTTCACTACAATCAGCGGGGCCACAAGAAGGCCCAGTGCCCCAGTTTGCTTTCAGTAGGACGGGTGATGGCACCTGCCCCTGCAACTTTGAGGATCACGGACGGCCGTCAGGGCCGAACATAGGCGCCTGCGGTAGGAGGTAGGGCTTTTCAGATGACTACCTTGGAGGCGCGAGCAGCACCGGACATTGCAGGTATGCGATTTCCGTTTTCAGTTCTTTTTTGTACATGATTATATTGCTATGGTTCTGCATCATTATCGGTTTGAGTATTTTATTTTGTGCGGCTTGATTGTGATCGAGTTATATGCCATCTGCATACCTTGGATATTGGAATGGTAGTTAGGGGGATGTGCCCTATTGGAGAAGGTTGCCTAGGATGCAGTATCTGTAGCATGCCTGGGAGGGACTTGGTATGTCTTGCTAGTTCGGAGTTGTATAGTTTAGAGATGGATTGGTTAGATCCCTAGCTATGGTTTTGACAATTCACATGGATTAGAACACATACACTATTAAATTTAAGTGTCATAAGAATTCTCTTCGATTCATGAAAATGATGGTGAGGAAACACTTTCACTAAGTAGATTTTAGCTAGATAGGAATTGTGATATTTGCATTCTCAAAGTCGTTAGTTGAGCGTGTGTGATTAACCGGCACACTAACATGGACTTATGAGAAGTGGCAAAGTTCTAATCAATCGAGACTATGATTACGACATCCCTTTTGATAGTTCTTAAAATTTTTTAGACACACCTATGAGTTATCTAAGATAAGGTGTATGATATTGATAAAGTTTTATCAAAGTAATCTAGTATCAGAAATTTGAACTTTGGTAAGAAAGTCAATAAAGTTTTGATTTCTAGAAGTCCAACTGATTTCTGAGTACATGTCAAAGCTAGTGGGAGCATAAGTGTTATGCTAATAATCATCATGTTAGTGGGAGCATGATAATTATGATAAAGGTTGCAAGTTATCAATGTTAATTATATAAAACAAAAGGTTTCAATTCGGAAAAAGTTGTTTTGCTATAATTAAGGGAGAGGAAATTATACTTCATCTCAAATCTAAAAGCTTAGATTGAGGTTTTAATCGTATTTAGTCAAGAATATATATATATATATATATATATATATATATATATATATATATATATATATATATATATATATATGAATTTCATGTTGGAATGGCTCAACATAAGGAAATTCTATATATGAGTCCATTGTTTGCGTTCTAAAAATCGATTATGATTAGGGCATCCCTTTTCATAATCTAAATTATGAGAACTTGGCAAATTGAAATGGAAATATTATAGCAAAAGACTGGTTTAGTCTTTATGTGAGACATCATGAATCATGTCCCATGTGCTTCGGATATAGGATCTATTACATGTTATATATTCATCCTGTCTAAAATTTTCCAAATGCCTGGGGCATTAAGAAGGGAAAAGGTCTAGAATTGGATATGACTAAAAGGATTAAGCAATTGTTGAGGACAATCTAAGGTTTACCAAAGAATTGGTTGCTCAGGGACAGTTGGAAGTATAGTGTTAATTGTTGGAAGGACCGTATTGACATAATCTATAAGGAGGCAACTCTTGTTCAGAAGTGATAGTCAAAATAGAATATGCAAATGTTTCAAATATAGAAATTATTCAATCTATTTAAGATTTGGAAACTTAATGCAAGAAGGATGTTTCCAAGGAGTTGAACTCCTTTGGAATGTTCTGTAATGTTTGTTGTCAAGTCTTTGTGACTTTGTGCATAATCATTACAAGAGGATCAATGCATATAAGTTTAGAATCTAACATATTTCAGTAAATGACATGAATTTGGAATTCTTGCATTTGTAGTAAGGAATTGGGAGTGTGAATCATTGGAATTATGTTCAATCGATCTCTTTCACAGGGTAAAGATCATAGACAAACTTAGTTTTCATACTTGGTGTATGGCATTACTAGTGTTTAAGAAAGAAAACATAGTGTACATGCTTGGAGCATGGGAAAACTAGTGTTTTAATTCAAGTATAAAGTTTATAATTTGAAACAGTATACAATGAATAATGTGTAATCATATGGTGATAAATAAAAGTTGTTTTATTTATATTCATAAGTTCTGAGACCATATTGGATTCGACTATTATATTCACTTTGCATGTTTTAACTTCCAGAATAACTAGGTCATTGTTCTGGATGACTAAGTTATTCAAACCATCCACAGTCGGTCATATGTTGGAAGTAGATATGAATCAAGATTGTCATGGGTTGGGCTTGTAGAGGTCTAAGATGTTGGACAAGGTGGTGCTACAACACTCATGAGTGCTCATAAGTTCTGAGTATTGGATTCAACCCATGCTCATTGGAATCACTTCATGGATTTTATCACGAGTGATCATGAGACGATAATATCTTATATTCTTCAAACCTAGAGATATGAGTTGTTACTATGAGTTAGTTATACCTTGATTGCACGAAAACGCTTTGGTAACTCGATGTTATAAAACGTGCCTTTGTGTATGATTCAACAAGTAGTAGGACAAGCCATATGAGTCGAAGTTTATTAATTCCTTTTAGCTTCGGGATAAAAGCGATATCTGTGGGCCCCTTGATGATTTGGTGATGACAAATGATATCTATATTCTGACTATATTAAAAATGCAATTTTTAGCCTTGATTTTTAGGTCGTTACAGATGGATATTTGAGAAAGAGGTTATTTATGATTTAATAATATATTACAAGTATAATATATTAATATGAAATCATATATTTAATTAGTATTGACCAAGAATTAATTTTGTGGTCAAAAGAGACTAATTAAATTAACAGGGACTGATTATGTAAATCTGTGATATATATATATATATATATATATATATATATATATATATATATATATATATTGTGACATCCCTAATTTTCATGGTCAGAAAAGACCGATTTGTTTATGCTTTGTTTTATAAAATCAGAGTAATACTTTGATTAAAAGAGTTGCGGAATTTGTTCCCAAAACAAAGTGTGAAAAGAATTTATCAAAGTATTTCTTTAAAGAAATGTATTTTCATTAAATAACAAAATCTCGGGATGTCATGTTCCGATAAAGACCAAAAGCATAAACAATATAAAATAGACCTTACAACAGTTATTTATAATTACTGATCTATAATCCAAAATCTCTCGTCAGGTCCACTAACTTATACACTTATGCCATAACCTGTGATACAAAGAAAACTGAGTGGGTCAGGCTTAGGAGTCTGGTGAGCATATAGGTTTTTCAACCCACAATAGTATAATTATTATATTTAATCATCAAACAATCAACCCAATTACCCATCCCCATTATCTTCTTTATTTCTTAAGGTTTTACCCTAAGAATCGACTATCCTTCCTTCATTCGTTCCTAAGGATTGACCTAAGGAATTGGCACAAATTCCATTGCTGCCCGAGGTTCCTATAACCAACACTAAATCCATAGTTGCCAAGGTTCATCTTATACAATACTAAATCCATAGCTACCAAGGTTCATCTATACTATACTAAATCCATAGCTACCATCGTATTATTATAAGGCACTAAATCTATAGCTGCCAGGGTTTTTAGAGTACACCGGTGAACATCAAGTCCACAACACCTACAAGTTGCGAGCTAGCAAGTGTTCCACAGGACTGTCTAGAATAGTCCGTGGTTGTCATCCCTACTCTGATGAATGATGGGGGCCATCGTTTGGGTAAAGGTTTCACTCATTTTTCACCTGTCACCCTCATCTCATGTACTATAGCATCTTTCGTCTCATCCTCAAACTAATCTTTCATCACACACCAACTATTTCATCTACCCATGTTCTACCCAACATATTTGTAGATATAAATTACATTTATAGTTTAAATCATATACAAACCTGTATAAAACATTCATCCAACATCCATCTCAAATAAACAAACAATATATAAACACTTAACCTGTATTTCATAGCAAATACTTCATATCTATGTGTTAGAAGAAAGTAACTACACACTCACTTGATAAGACGATGATCGGACAGCACCTCGTCTCTTAAAATAATCTTTTCCGATAAAACCGACACGTTTTCTCCAAAGTCGGGTTTCACGCGGGCAGAGTTTCGGCTCGAAAACTATTTTTCTCGGGATCTTCGAGGCTTCAGGACTTGCTTCGGGTGTCGGGATTGATACCGGGACTTCGGGGGTATAAATTGCCAAAAAATAGAAAGAATAAGGGGAAGAGAAGAAATTTGAGTAACAAAACCCGGAGGCCTTGCTTGCCTTTTATAGAGGCTGAACCTCGCACGTACGTTGGGCGTACTCAAAGATTACGTGGGGCGTAATGCCTCGTCGACATGTGCGCGGGGTGTACATCTAGTACGCTGGGCGTACTCTTCGGATCAGACCGTAGGCATCATGGTCTCGGACCCAAGACACTCGAGTGATGGTTCAGGTCGACGTGGCCCATTTCGATCCATGTATACGGGTACGATGGGCGTACTCATGTACGTTGGGCGTAACTCAATATATCGAACTTCAAAAATGCGTAAATTTCGCATACTAGCTCCGTTTTTGACGTTCTTTATATCCACACGTAGGTTAGACTATGCTCTACAACTTTCTTTTAGACTCCGTCGGCTAATTTTGATTCATTTTTATTATATTATTTTTAGTAGTCCGGGATAGGAAATGTCCGTTAAAAATTCATAACTCCTTCATCCGACGTCCGTTGTCATCTGTCTTTTTACCGTTGCGCTACTATTAACGAGATATTTGATTCTCGTTTAGATTGTTTCAACTAGAAATCACTCGACCTCATATTCGAACTTAGGATTGCATACCGCTAAGTCGAAACTTCGGAAAATATAACTTCCTCATACGAAGTCAGATTTAGACGTTGTTCTTATGCACACTCTCAATTTAACTTTTTCTATGACTTTCGTTTACATCACTAAGGCTAAATATCGCTCTATCGTAAATTCACTATTTACGTCACACAGTTTCGTACCGATTTTGTCACGAAATTTCAACAGGTCATAACTTCTTCGTTATAACTCGGATTTCAGCGTTCTTTATATGTATGGTAACCTTGTGACATATACTACAACTTGGTTAAGATTAATTAAACATTCTTCTATCAAAAAGTCATTTTTGACGCTTATCATCTTTAAATTGACTAGCCCGGATCTACGGGCGTTACAGTTATCTCCCCCTTAGGATGATTACGTCCCGGAATCATCAACGAAAATAGGACTTGTATAATGATTCCATACGTTATATCTTTTCATCTTAGGTAATAATCGTAGATTTTATGTTTCTTCGAATGAGTATCTAACTTTTGGACTTCTTGACCACAGGCGATGCTTAATCTTGCATTTGCTCTTCGTACTATGTTAGACGCTAAATCGTATCCTTTGAGTTGCAAAATAATTCCTTATTGAGGACTCCTTCTTCTTAGGATAAGTACTTTCCTTTATCTATTGTAACAGACCGATAGGTCATGTTCTAATGACCTCTCATCGTATGAAGCAACGTTTAGACTAAAGTCTCTTAGAGTCAAATTCTAGAATGGAATATACCTTACCTCATATTCTAATGTGACATAATCATATTTTAGCATGTAGAATCTCTAGCTATAAACTTATTTATCAACGAGCGTGATGCTATCGGCCGCATTGATTTCAATCTTCTGACCTCAGTCAGATGCTACATCGAACTTGGTTCTCTGAACCACATAACAAACTCATCGTAGTCGGACTCAATTTGATATGACCACTAGGGTTGGAATAACAACCACCTTACTAGTCATTACCGAAACAATGGTAATGACCTACTGGAATAAAATAGAATCAATTACTAGCTTCTTGGTAACCTTGTGACTTTTCCTGATCCAAGCGTGAGTCCTGTGCTTCTAGGAGTATAGATCTCTACTACTATTCACACCTACTCATACTCGTCCCAAGTATTGTCCCGCAGTCGACCAAACCACCATTCAAGAAAATCACACCATCATTCAACACATCAGATAACAAAACTAGGGTTTATATTAATTCTTGAAACTATTACACAAAAGTTCAAGTTCACCCCTATACTAAGCCTCTAATAGGCTACACCATATGTTACTTCATAATTTGATCTTTGGATATGAAATCCTTATTCTTGATTCCTCGCGTTATTGTCTGCTTCGTCGAGGATCATGTGGAATGCCCTTGGCTTTGGTGGTGCCTCTAGCCTTGCTACCCCATTTTTCTTTGGGCAGTCTCTAGACATGTGCCCCTTGCCTCCGCATCCGTAGCATACCTTATCATTATGTGTACAATTCTAGGAATAGTGGCCGATCCTTCCACATTTGTAACAAGTTACTTCTTCGTTGCATGCTCCAAAGTGCTTCTTCCTGCACTTTTCACACCACTTGGCTCCATACCTCTGGTCATCCAGGTTAGACTTTGCGAACTTTCCCTTCCTATCAGGTCTTGAGGATCCTTCAAGCTTCCCCTTCTCGCCAACTTCAGCTTTCTCCATACCCTTTTCCTTTATTTGGGTCTCAACATTCTTGGCTGCCCAGATGGTGGCCTTCAAAGTGGTTGCTTGCTTGACCATTGGACCAAAGTCCGCTGGTAATCCATTGGCAAACTTGTTGACCTTGGAAAGTTCCGTTGGAAGTAGGTAGGGAACAAGCTTCATCTTCTCCGTAAAACTAGTAGCGTACTCGGTGACGCTCAATCTTCCCTTCTTTAGATTCTGGAACTCATTGTTGATTTCCATAAAATCCTGCTCAGAGCAGTATTGCATCTTTAGTTGCACCACAAAATCTTCCCAAGATATCTTGCTAGCTTCTCCCTTGGGCATCGAACTAGCTATTAACTTCCACCAGTTTAGCACTCTATACTTTAACAGAGGAATCACGAGAGCGGTTTTTTGTCAGTTGCTACTCTCACAACTATCAAACATTGTCACCATCTCGGAGATCCAATCCATAACTTCCACTGGTTTTGGGCTTCCAGATATACATGATGGTTTGGATGCCATGAAATCCTTGTACTTGCACCCATGCCCATCATTTCCTCCATCCTGGTTGTTCTTGATGGTTTTTGCCATAAGAACTTTCCTATGTGCGCATGCAAAACCCTAACGCTTGGATCTAGGCTTTCTAATTAAACATGCTTTGAATCCAAGATTTCTAATGACTAATTAGGTATAAAAACAATACAAAACCAGATCTAGAAGTTTACCTTTGATTCTCTTCTTTGATCTTGTTGTCTTGGAGCTCTAGAGTCACAATTGTCAATCCTCTAATGGCTTACAAACACCAACTAGCAAGGAGGATGATTTGAGAGAGAGGAGAAGGATGAAATTCGGCCAGGGTTTCTTCTCCTTAGAAGAGATACCGACCCCCTTAGCTCTAGGGGTCTATTTATATTTGTAGACTCCTTAAGGGTTTCACCTTAAACCCTAGCTGGATAATCTTTCCTTAAAGCAATCCAAATCCCTACCATAGATAAGCCTTGGACGATTTTGAGCTATCCTTAGCTCTAGAATTCGTCCAACCCTTATCTCTTAAGGATTTACAGTCTAACGTGTAACTATCAAACAATTGACAGTTTATACCCTCTTATTTAATTAATCTCTTTAAGTCACCAAATTAATTCTAATTAATTCTATGACTTATATTAATCAAATAACAATATTATTATTCCTTATATTATTCTCATAATATATTAATAATATTTATTCTCTCATAATAAATCATCCTATCAAGTTGCTATGGTGAAGGCAACCCAAAAGGACTATGCACAATCGGGTCAAATACTTGCCTAATATAGTTGCAGCCTTAGACACTATTCCAACAGTCTCCCACTTGGGTAAGTCTAGTAACTATATGCACAAGTACAATCTGATTCTCAATCGTAGCTCTCAAAGACGCTGTCAAACTCTGATCTAATCAATCTTGTCCTTTAGATAAGGGATCGTACAGTCCTCTGTTAGATATCATGCTGACAATTCTATGGAATGATCAGTCAAGCATTTAGGTTTCTCGATCTCCGATTTATTTGACATAGAACTTAATCGAACACATCAATTCAGTTCTGACCGGGCCCGACACATAATTCAAATCAAATCATCGAGCGGCCGAGATATGGCTTTTACCCTCTTGGAATAAGAGTTACAGATAAACTTCGACTTATATGCATTTACTTATTCATTAACCAACTATACACAACAATGCGTTTTATAACACCGAGTTACTGATGCGTTTTCGCATTATCAATGTACAACCAATTAACAAATAACAAACCATATATCTAGGTTTTAAGACTATATGATATTATCGTCTTGCGATCACCCTTTTATATCATATTCCATAAGGCGAGTCCAGCAAGCACGAGTTTGTTCCAATGCTCAAAACCAGTTCATAAGCACTCATGAACGTTGCAGCAACCCTTTGCTATGTCTAATACCATTTAGACAATCTACACACCAATTCACGACAATCTTCATTCATATCTACTTCCAACATATGAACGATTGTGGACAATTTGAATAATTCGATTATTCTTAATAAATTCAATTATTCTGGAAGTCAAAACATGCAAAGTGAAACAATAGTTAAACAATTAACATAAGATAGTAACATTACTCATAAATAAAACTCCTTTATTTAATCATCAAATGTTAATTACATTTATCTATTACACATTTCTAATACTATCTAATCTATGTTAATATCATCCTTCAGTGCTTAACCCTACTCAGTCCCTTCGTAAGCGGATCTGCTGGGTTATCTTCTGATGATATCCTTTTCACTACGAGTGGTCCTTCTTCTACACGATGTCTGATAAAATGATATTTTCTGTCGATATGTCGTGATCTACCATGATCTCTCGGTTCCTTCGTCAAGGCAACCGCTCCTTCATTATCACAGAAAATCTCCATGGCCTCCTCTATGGCAGGTACAACTCCAAGATCACCGATGAAGTTCTTCAGCCATATTGCCTCTTTCGACGCTTCGCTCGCTGCAATGTACTCTGATTCACACGTTGAATCAGCTACGGTTTCCTGCTTGGAACTTTTCCAAGTCACTGCTCCTCCATTCAAGGTAAAGACCCAGCCCGACTGCGAACGGTAGTTGTCCCTGTCGGTCTGAAAGCTGGCATCACTATACCCTCGCACCTTCAAGTCATCACTCCCTCCGAGAACTAAGAACCATTCCTTCGTCCTCCGAAGGTACTTAAGGATATTCTTCACCGCAATCCAATGGGCTCTGCCAGGATTCCCTTGATATCTACTAACCATGCTCAAAGCAAAGGCTACATCAGGGCGAGTACAAGTCATAGCGTACATGATTGAGCCAACTGCGGAAGCGTATGGTACTCGGCTCATTTCTGCTATTTCAGCTTTGGTACTCGGACTTTGAGTCTTACTCAACTTGGCATTACTTTGTATCGGTAATTCTCCCTTCTTTGAGTTTTCCATACTAAAACGTTTTAGTACCTTCTCTAAGTAAGTGTTCTGACTAAGTCCTATTAGTCGCTTACTTCTTTCTCTCACTATCCTTATTCCCAAGATGTAAGAAGCCTCTCCGAGGTCCTTCATAGTGAAGCACTTCCCGAGCCAGGACTTAACCTCCTGTAGAGTCGGGATGTCGTTTCCTATGAGTAATATGTCGTCGACATATAGAATGAAGAAGCTAACTATACTCCCACTGGCTTTGACATATACACACGATTCATCTTCGCTTCGTATAAATCCAAACTCTTTGACTTTCTCGTCGATACAAAGATTCCATCTGCGAGATGCTTGCTTAAGTCCATAAATGGACTTCTCAAGCTTACACACTCTATTCGGATGCTTCGGATCCACAAACCCCTCTGGCTGAGCCATGTAAACATCCTCGGCCAACTTCCCATTAAGGAAAGCGGTCTTGACATCCATTTTCCAAATCTCATAATCATGAAATGCGGCAATCGCTAGCATCACTCTAATATATTTTATCTTCGCAACTGGTGAGAAGGTCTCATCATAGTCAACTCCGGGAGTTTGAGTAAAGCCCTTCGCGACCAATCGCGCTTTATATGTGTGTACTTTTCCATCCACGTCGGTCTTCTTCTTGAAGATCCATTTGCACCCAACGGTCTTACGTCCGGGCACATTATCAACCAAATTCCAAACTTGGTTATCATACATGGATTGGATCTCGCTATCCATTGCCTCTTTCCATTTTTCAGACTCCGGGCCTGCCATGGCTTCCTTATAGCTATTAGGTTCATCAAGGATTATTAGTGTACCATCACTAATATACGTGTCCCCTTCGGTAGTAATATGAAAACCATAAAACTTGGGTTGAACTCTAACTCTTTCGGAACGTCTAAGAGGTAAGGACTCGTCAATAGGCTCAACCGGAGTTTCCTCCTCGGGTTGAGTGCCAGCGGTAGAGGTTCCTTCATCTATCGACTCTTGAATCTCTTCAAGCTCGATTTGCCTCCCACTGTCTCCTTGGCTTATGAGTTCTCGTTCTCGGAAAACTCCTCTCCTCGAAAAGAAGACAACATTGTCCTTCGGTCTATAGAAGAGATATCCAAAGGATTTCTGCGGGTAGCCGATGAAAATACATCGCTCACTTCGAGGTTCGAGCTTGTCGTGAGTATCTCGTCTTACGAAAGCCTCGCAAACCCAAACCTTGATATGTGCTAACGAGGGAGCTTTCCATGTCCACATCTCGTGAGGTGTTTTGGCAACCTTCTTAGTAGGGACTCGGTTAAGGATATGGGCGACAGTCTCTAAGGCATACCCCCAAAAAGAGATAGGTAGTGAAGCACGACTCATCATAGAGCGAACCATATCCAATAAGGTTCGATTACGCCTTTCTGCCACACCATTCAATTGTGGTGTCCTAGGTGGCGTCAATTGTGAAACTATTCCACACTCCTTGAGATAATCGTGGAATTCAAGACTTAGGTACTCTCCTCCTCGATCGGATCGAAGCATCTTGATTTTCCTGCCCAATTGATTCTCCACTTCATTCTTAAACTCTTTGAACTTTTCAAAAGTTTCTGACTTTTGCTTGATTAAATAGATATACCCATATCTACTATAGTCATCGGTAAAAGTCACGTAGAAGCGGTTCCCATCCTTCGTGGTTGATCTAAACGGTCCACATACATCGGTATGTATTAGGTCCAACAGACCCTCACCCCTTTCGCAAGAACCAACGAAGGGTGACTTAGTCATCTTTCCAAGCAAACAAGACTCGCATGTGTCATCTTCCCTAAGGTCGAATGACTCTAACACTCCATCCTTTTGGAGTTGGGCTATGCGTTTCTTGTTGACATATCCAAGACGACAATGCCACAAGGATGCTCTGTCGATACTATTGGAAGAATCTATGTTTAAAACATCATTTCCTAAGTTATCAACAATCAGAACAGTTTCATAAATTCCATTACATGGTATAGCTTCAAAATAAAAGACACCATTTAGATAAGCCAAAATAGAACCATTCTTATTATTAAAAGAAAATCTAAAACCTTGTCTAAACAAACCATGAAATGAAATGATGTTTCTAGCCATTTCTGGCGAATAGCAACAATTGTTCAAATCTAAACTTAAACCATTCCTAAGCACTAAAGAATACACTCCAATCTTGGTCATAGGCAACGATCTTCTGTTCCCCATGATTAGATTTATTCTTCCAGCCTCCACATCCCTATTTCTTCTTAGTCCCTGCACATTAGAATAAATGTGGTAACCACAACCGGTATCAAGAACCCAAGAAATAGCATGAGATGAATCGTTAGATTTAATTGTGTATATACCTACGAAAGATGGCTTGATCTTTCCTTCCTTGATGGCTTGAAGGTACTCTGGGCAGCTTCTCTTCCAATGTCCTATCTTGTGGCAGTGGTGGCACTCTGCCTCCTTTGGGTTAGGGCAGGGCTTAGCAGGATCAACTTTGGTCCCACTAGAAGAGGCACCATCTCGGGCTTTAACCTTACGATAGTTCTTAGACGAAGCCTTCCTCTTCTTTCCCTTTCCTTGTCCAATAGCCAAGACAGGAGCAGCGGGTGGATTGGGAGTTGGTGCAACAGACTTGTCCTTGAAGTTGCTCTCAGCGACCCTCAAGAGACCTTGGAGTTTGCTTAGGGTGACCTCCTCTTTGTTCATGTGGTAGGTCATCCTAAATTGATTATAGCTCGGAGGCAAAGAGTGAAGCACCATGTCGATCGCCAAGTCTTCCCCAAAGTCAACATTCAACTTGCGAAGACGGTTGACATACCTTTGCATCTTTTGCAGGTGCACGGTAAGAGACTCTCCATGACCCATCTTAGCGGAAATCATGTTAGTGAAAATCTCATAACACTCTTGTCTCGCGTTTTGGTGGTATCTCTCCAATAAGTCTTGATGCATCTCGTACGGGTACATGTCCTCATAGGACTTTTGGAATTCGGAGTTCATGGTGGCTATCATGATGCAATGTACCTTCGTTGCATCGCGCTCATGAGTTTCAAAAGCGGTCATTTCAGCCGGAGTAGCGATTTCAAGGTTAATCTTCTCGAGCTTCTCATCGAGGACATACTCCTTATCCTCATAGCGAGCAATGGTGCGAATGTATCTTATCCGTTCGCTAAAGTTCGTTCCATCGAAGGTGACCTTTTGACAAAGGCTCATCAATGTGAAAGAACTAGCAGCAGCATTGTTAGCGTTCGACATCTACAAATAGAAAGGACAAAGATATATTAGAATATGAATCCCTAATTATCACCCAATAAGAAAATTAGGGCTAGGATCCAACAACAATATTTACATATTAGGAAAGGGATGCCGTAATCCAACATGCAAATAATATGAAGGTAAGTGAATGACGATTCACTAATTCTCCAACATAACTTTAAGTCCTAAATGTATTGAGACTTCCTAGGTTCGGGTGAGATTCATTGAAACTATTCAATGGCATGTTTAAATCTCGATATGCCCCTCTTGTTTGTGACTGGGATACCGAGGATCACAAAGCGGGTGTGAATTACCATGCAAATTCACATGGTGCCTTCATTGTAACGATCACCTATTCGATGTGCCGGTAAACCACACACGCTCCATCGAACTATGATAAACAATTAATCACCCTTTGCCACCTTTGCTTAGAACCAATTAGTGTGCCGATAAACCACACACGCTCCACTAACATCTTAGCAAGGGTGCAAAGATTAATTTCATGGGATTGCATCAATTCACTTTTCCTAAAGTAACTAAGATTGGGAAATTTTATAAAACATGTAGTTACTTTGTATTTCATATTATACTTTTAATGAGAGGATGAGATTGCCCTATCCTACCCGTTCGGCTAACGACCCTCCACCGATCAAGCAAGTGGTGGGTGTGAGTGTACACCCATTAAGCGCCATTTTATAGGCCGCAACCTTATACTCACCTTATAGATCGGCTTCGTGAATGAGGCCTACTAATGGTAAGACTAGCATTTTAGTTATACATATATATATATATATATATATATATATATATATATATATATATATATATATATATATATATATTAATCTTGTAATATTATATTAGTATAGGGTTGTATTTTAAACTTTTAAAATTCTAGGGTTTGAAATTTAAATTTTCTAAATTTAAACTTTTAATCAAAAAACATAAATTTCAAAACTTAAGGACAAGTTTTAGACATTTAAAACATGGAGGATCAAATAACAAATAATTTTAATTAACAATTAATTCCCTAATTATCCATATTTGATTTATTCAAGATTTCTTGCAAGATAATTACCAATTTAACCAAAATAATTAATTAATTATCATATAAGGAAATTAAATATTTTATTAGTTGATAAATATCTTTAATTAGATCAAGATTATAGTCATATATATCAAAAAATCGGATTAGGGTTGATCTAATATGATTAAGGTAAGTTTCCATAAGATAATCATCAAAAAATCCCGAATCTGGCCTTTCCTGACGCTTGGACTCGCCGAGTCCACAGTGGGACTCGCCGAGTCCATGACTCAGAAACATGAAAATCGAATTTGTAGTTAAGAATCAAATAAGCAAGCAACAATTTAATAGAAACCAAGCTAGACTCTGATACCACTGATGGGTTTTTGCCATAAGAACTTTCCTATGTGCGCATGCAAAACCCTAATGCTTGGATCTAGGCTTTCTAATTAAACATGCTTTTAATCCAAGACTTCTAATGACAAATTAGGTATAAAAACAATACAAAATCAGATCTAGAAGTTTACCTTTGATTCTCTTCTTTGATCTTGTTGTCTTGGAGCTCTAAAGTCACAATTGTCACTCCTCTAATGGCTTACAAACACCAACTAGCAAGGAGGATGATTTGAGAGAGAGGAGAGGGAAGAAATTCGGCCAGGGTTTCTTCTCCTTAGAATAGATACTGACCCCCTTAGCTCTAGGGGTCTATTTATACTTGTAGACTCCTTAAGGGTTTCACCTTAAACCCTAGTTGGATAATATTTCCTTAAAACAATCCAAATCCCTACCATGGATAAGCCTTGGACGATTTTGAGCTATCCTTAGCTCTAGAATTCGTCCAACCCTTATCTCTTAAGGATTTACAGTCTAAAGTGTAACTATCAAACAATTGACAGTTTATACCCTCTTATTTAATTAATCTCTTTAAGTCACCAAATTAATTATAATTAATTCTATAACTTATATTAATCAAATAACAATATTATTATTCCTTATATTATTCTCATAATATATTAATAATATTTATTCTCTCATAATAAATCATCCTATCAAGTTGCTATGGTGAAGGCAACCTAAAAGGACTATGCACAATCGGGTCAAATACTTGCCTAATATAGTTGCAGCCTTAGACACTATTCCAACAGTTCTGTCGAACTAACGGTGGGTCGGCTTGACCAATAATCCCACTTAAGTTTCCTCCTTCTGACTGCCCTCCATTCACTTCGGGCTCTTTAATTGCAAGATAGCCAATCCATACCAATTATAACATCAAAGGACTTGATCCTGATTAGAACCAAGGTCAGAGGAAAGGTGTGATTAGAGATAACGATCGAACGTCGGTCTAAATTTTCTCACATAGGAACAGAGCTCCCTAGCGCTACCTCCTTATCTAACATAAAACTCAATTGACTATGAGGTATCACAAACAAAAGATGATAACACATAAATGTTTATCATACATACCTTTATTCCACCTATGAGTACCTTTATCCCCAGTCCCAAATATATATCATGTGCTTATGATAGTATTGGGCCCATACTAACATTCACACCTATATATATATATCTATATATATATGTATGTATGTATGTATGTATGTATGTGTGTGTGTGTGTCTATATATATATATAATTCTAGCATCACCATGAAGTCTCCTGACTCGCTGGTTTAGGTTAAACACTTATGTGCCTATTCTTCTTTATAATTTAAACTCCGCTATAATCCTTATATTACCTAATGCTTCTCTTTCAGATCTGACATTTCCCAATGATAAACAAACAACTGGTAAGGCTTGAAGATTGCGTGTAGTCCAATCATCACACGCAACTTGAGGCATTTTTAGTGCATCCCACTTCAATTCTTCTTGGTAATTCAGACCACTTCTTGCCCCTCCTAGAATTTCGTTCCTTTAAGTTGAAAATATTTTCCTTTACGATGCGAGATATTACCGATCGCATGACCCACGAGAAAGAAGATAGAGTGCTATCATATCGAGAAGAGTAAGATTCCTAAAGGTATATAACAAATAAAATATAACTCTTAACACACACCCTCCTCCCTTAAGAGTCTAAAGCACCTAATTGAGCCAGGCTACACTGTGAGTCTGAACACCGACCTATATATATTCATTTCACTCACAACATGGCTTTGTAATGCCATGATTTATCACTTCAAAAAATTTTATTTAAAAATGTTATTTAACATATAATAGCAACATAAGTCTTAATTTATTTGTTAGGTAAACCAGATGATACTTGTCAAGACTCGGAACAAATCTAATGCCACTTGCCAAGTTTTCATAACCCTTTGTTAGCAAGTAATGTGGATAATACACGAAACCAAAAAGCACACAAAGACAAAATGTTTACGTGGTTCGGTCAAAGTGACCTACGTCCATAAGAAAGAGGGGAGTATTCTTTATTCACAGAGTTCTTAAAATAGTGACAACAAAATTCAACTATCAGAGTTTTTTCCTACTCAATAAGGATGCAAAAGAAACATCAAATGACTTAATAGGCATCCATATTTATAGCGAAGGGATCAGACTTACAACCCTAATGGGCCAAGCCCATCCGCCCATTAATAGTGCCAACCAATCATAATCTGACGTGCTATAGCTTTTGGAACATTCATGCTGGTGGCACATCATTATCCTTAGTGGCACATCTAGATGCAAGAGTGGCACATCAAGATCACCATGACATATCAACCATCATCGTGGCACTCATGCAATAATCCTTGAGCATCTTCAACTTTTGAGCATCCTTGGAGAATCTTGAGCATGATATTGAAAATCACAACACAAGTGCCACATTAAGGATACCATGTCACATCAAGGAACACAAGTGGCACACTTTGGACCAAGATGACGCATCTCATGCAAGGAATGACACACCTTCTCTAAGGGTGGCACATTTTTCTCCAAGATGACATACCTACCTCTATGTTGGCACTTCTTCACAAATGGAACGCCTTCCGTCAATTTGACGCATCTTCCTTATACTTGGCATACATCCTTCAAAAATGGCATTCGTGCATCCCAAGTTGGCACACCTTGCTTCTAAGTGGTGCACCTTGTCTCCAAAGTGGTGCATCCAAGAATAAGATGACACATATAGATCATAGATGGTACATCCATGCACCAAGAAGTTGTATTCCACTCCCAGGTGCTTCCTACCCTCTTTTAGAAGATTTATTTCTTTATCGCTTGATTTATTCCCTTATCAGATGATCCATGCCCTTCTCAGATGATTCATTCCTATTTTACATGTTGCATAAACCCCAAGGGCTCCATTGAGTTCCAATTGCTCCATTAAACTCAAATTCTCCATGTGAATGATCCAAATGCTCAAGTCACATTTAACAATATCCACCTTGAGTTGAACATCCTCTAGACTCCACCTTAAAAAAACCCCTTCCCGTCACCAAGCCCCGAAGGAGCTTACGTCCTGCAAACATCAACCAAGTCCAAGCAAAGTTAAACTTCTCTTTAGGCAACATCCTTGTCACCATGTATTTCAGATTCTCCTTGGCACAAGACTTTTGAATGCATAACCTGTCATAGAACATGATAGGTTTCTCCACCTTGAAAAGAAGACTCTGAACAAGACCAACCACTAATAATCTTCTTAGCTCCAGATCATGGTCATGGTCCAAGTCTATCAATCCAACCAATTCCATATGTCGTGTATTAGCACCATACACCAAACAAACATCATGCTTCCCTTCAAGTGTCGTAAGATCCACTTGACCACTTCCAAATGAGCTTTTCCATGATTTCCTCGAACCACCAAAGAAGTACCACCAAGTTAGGATTGATCACAATAGAACGACCACAAGACTTGATCCTAAATAGTTTATCACAAACTCATTCTCTGGAAGCTGCATCAAGCTGTCTTTCCCGACATCAACATTGTAACGTCCCATTTTCACAACCAAAAATTTTCACTTTTAATTAAGGTAAAACTTCATGTTTATAAAATCCAAGTTAAGAAAACCCGTTATAACAAAATACATTATTATAAAAATCAGAGTAATGTAATATATGCAGAATCTCCATGGTTGTTGATGAATGTGTACATTCATGTCTTATCCTTCGCATGATCATCACTGGTACCTGAAAAACATTTAATCCACAACTATAAGCCAAAGCTTAGTGAGTTCCCCTAAAATACCACACACCACAATATACATACAATGCATGCACACTAGGCCCACAACTTAAGACTAGAATGCCCCCGCCTAGCCCACGGCCTAAGACTGGATTGCTCCTAAGCCCACATCTTAAGACTGGATTACCCCCACCCGACCTACAACCTAAGAGTGGATTGCTCCTAGGTTTTTTGGCCGACAGCACAAAGCAGAACCACCTCAACCCATCTCGACACAATCTGTCGATATATGAAACAACTAAGTAATCAAGTAATCACATAAGCACAAGAAACTATCTACCTTACTTGCCTAACAGCTGACTACCGCATACCCGACCTCATACAACACTACACCACTACTGGAAGATCTCTAATGAATATATATATATATATGTGTGTGTGTGTGTGTGTGTGTAATTTGAGGTGAGATAGACATTCGAACAGGAGATCCCATTTGAGAGCTAAAACCAAACAAGGAACATGCAAGGAAGCCTAGATCAAGAGTTCTCAGGCTATCCTACATAAGTACATAGAGCTCCTAGGGTACTCCAATAGACAATCACTAACCTGCTGGTACTCTAACCAACATACTAATACTCTTATATCCTAACCTACAAGGATATACACTACAATACCTAGTATAGTGAGGAAACTCACATGAATCAGAGACCCAAGAAATATAGCAACGCGCCCACTCTCTGCACTAATTTCTCCCGAGAACTGACTAGAACAAAAACATTGTAAATCCTTAATCAATAACCCAATCCCTTCAAGTTTGACCCAAAGTCAAACTTTCAAAAATTCAACGGTCAACGGGTCAATGACCCCTACCACATGGCAAGCTTTTGGTCACGTCGTGGCCAATTAAGGACAAAATATTCGGTCATCCGAGAATCATCACAATGTGGAAAGCCTTTGGCCACGTCGTGAGATCTGGCAGAGTTCCAAACTTTCCATTAAGTTCTTAATCTATACATATTTAATCCCAAAACTTCAGATCTTCTCTTTCACACTAAATTAATAGATAAAGTTTCCAACTTTATCCATTATAACTTCATGCAAAGGCTATATCTAACATTATAAGTCCATTAAATCCTTAATGAGGCTACAATTTGATCATGATCACAAGATACTCTTAACATGGTCTTTTTTCTTATTCCACAGAAGTCTACTTCCCTATAAAAGCCATCAGAAGCTCTGGATTTTTCAAGCTACAAGAGAATCCAAGGAAGGGACCGAAACCTTAAAAAAAGCATCAAACATGTACCAAGAAGAAAATAAGTCAACATGAGAACTTTTTAACTTCAATCACTCGGGAATCTAAAGTTGATGGTGGATCCAAGCTAGCTCTTTGCTCCCTTGCACCAAGATGATCTTCCTCTTTCTTCAATCTCCACTAAAGACTAAGAACCAAGCTTCAAACCAAAAGGAAAAAGCTCTCAAAGCTTCATGGAGGCTAGGGTTTCGTTTGAAAGGGATGGAGGCTGAAGAGGATACTCTAGGTGATGAGTCAAAGGCTTCATATATAGAAGAAACCCTAAAATTTTATGGGCTTGGGCTGCAGCTTCTTTCACATCGTGACACTTATTCCGAAAACACGACATTTAATTGGAACTTTGCAACATGACACCTAAATCATCACGTCGTGACGTAAGGTTTTTCCAAAAAACCTTACCTCCAATCCTTTTTAACCCTCAACTTTTCAATTCTGGAAAACAGGTGTTACAAACATCACCAGACACTTCTTTCCTGGGTTGTTCAAGGGATTCCTCATGTCTATGTCGTTCCATTCCATCTTTTGGTTCCTCATTTATCACAAAACTATGTGGGGGTTTCTATTTCAAACTCCACCTTCTGGCTAGTACCCTGTTCATTCCTCGTAACACTTATACCACCTCCTCTCCGGTTACACATAGCAGATTCAATGGTCACATCTCTAATAATAATGAATTTTGAAGTCTTTCCTTCTTTTGTACACCATAGAAAATGACCTTTCCATCCATATGCATATCCTATAAATATACACTTCATTAACCTCGACTCTAGTATACGATCATTCACACGAGCGTAAGTTGGGCATCCAAACATTCGTAAACCATAATTCTCAGAGGGTTTCCCAAGCCACACCTCTTGAGAAGCCTTACGATCAATTATAATTGATAAAGATATATTCACCAAATAGCAAGCAATGTTAACTGCTTTCGCCTAAAATTGCTCAGATAAATCAATAGATAATCATAGGCACTAAGCACGCTCCACCATTGTTTGGTTCATCTGTTATGCCACTCTACTTTGTTGTGGTGTTAGTCATACAATACGAAGCCTCAATGTACCTACTATTTTGCAGAATTTGTCAAACAAATACTTGCAGAACTCCAACCCATTTTATGTTCTGAGTGACCTAACATGGTTCACAATCTATTTTTCAACCATGGTCTTCCACTCCTTGAATCGCCCAAACACTTCATCTCTGTTTCTTTTTTTTCAGAAAGTACACCCAAGTCTTCCTTGATTAATCATCAATAAAAGTCACAAATTATTGACATTCACCATGAGACTTTATAGGAGAGGGACCCCATAAATCCTGAGTGAACACACTCGAGGATCTCCTTGCTTGAATGTTGAACCGAAATGAACTTCACCTTGCCTTGTGTCTCTTGAACACAAGTTTCACTAGGTTTAGCATTTCCAGTTGCATCCCCACCAGACAACCCCTTCCTACTCATATGTCCCAACTTATGATGTCACAACTTTATTTCATCAGCATACTAATCCAAGTATTTGGATACACTCACCATTCCTCTAACTATAGAGCCTCCAAGATATAAATCCCATGAGGATTCATCTTTCCCTTCATAACTACAAGAGCAACCTTGGAGACTTTTACCCAATCACCCTCTCCAAAATAATTTAGTCCATCCTTAGCCAAAGTGCTAAAAGATATCAAGTTCTTTTGAAGATCCAGGAAAAACTGGCAATCTAGTTTTCTGACCATATCATCGTGCATCTTGATATGCACTGTGCCACTGACCTTGATATTGCTCACCTAATCATCGCCCATCTTGATTGTGCCATTCCAATCTTTAAATGAGTCAAACCAGTCACAATTGCAAGTTATATAATAGGATGCTTCAGAGTCTAAGACCGAAGCATCAACCCGAATTAGTTGTATATACAGTCAAAACTTCACCATAATCCCCTTCATCAGAATTTCCTTGAACCATAGTAGCGTTGTTGTTGCTTGATTTAACACCATGATTCCCTTTTTTCAGCAATGGGAAATATCATATGAAGTGCCCTTTTTCCTTGTAGTTATAAAAATTGATGTTGGCTTTAGATTCAAATTTTGACTTCCCTTTGTTACCTCCACCTTTATCTGATATTCTTCCTCTACATTCGAACAAACCAGAACTGGAAACTTCTTCAACAACTAAAACTTTTATTTTTTTAGTTCCTTGGACATCAAAGAATCATTCACATCATTCATATTTCTCATTTTCCTACCTTACAACATGGTATCAACAAAATTGTCATAAGAATTCGGCAGTGAACATAACAGGATAAGTGCTTGATCTTCACCTTCAATCTTTACATTCAAACCTTGTAAATCAAAGATGATCCTATTGAAATTATCTAGATGATCCTTCACTTGGGTGCTTTCCGACATCCTAAGAGTATACAAATGTTATTTCTAATATAACATGTTCGTCATAGTATTCTTATGATACTTGTCACACAATTTCTCATAAAGACAAGATGCACTTGTTTTTCCATGACCTCTCTCAGTACTTTGTCTGTCAAACTCAATAGAATAGTATTATGTGCTCTTTCTAGAATATCCACCTTCCTTTCAGTCACCGTGTCCTTTAGTAGTTTTGCTTCTCTTTCTAGTTTTGTTGTACATCCTTGTTGAACCAGAAGAGCCTTCATCTTTACCTTCCACGAAGTCAACTCATTCGAACCATTGAACTTCTCCAAATAAAATATGAGAGATGGCATCTTCAATCATCAAAACACCAAATGCAGCATGGATACCACTTGTTAGGTAAACCAGATGATACTTGTTAAGACTTAGAACAAATCTGATGCCACTTACCAAGTTTTGATGACCCTTTAGGAAGTAATGTGGATAACACACGAAACCAAAAATCACACAAAGACACAATATTTACGTTGTTCATTGAGAGAACAAATTGATCTGATGCATAGGGACAAGGTTTGAAAACTCAAACCTTGAGTTAATACTTAAGATAAATGTTTGCTTACTAATGAATGTTCCAGTCAAGTATGGATAGACCTGTCAAGTCTGAGTTAATGTATTCGACAAATATTCAAGCCATAAATGAAGAATGAGAATGAAGATCAAGGTAAAGTTAATAAATGAAGAACAAAGAGAATGTTGTAAAGAGAGTGAATTAAATGAAATATTGCTAAAAAGCTTGAACAAACCGTTACTTAGATTTGCATTAAAAGCTCCTACAAATAGGAGAGCATGATACAAGGTACAAAATTGAATACATACATAGGACTGGACAAAAAAGATATTTCTAACATTCTGATTGTCCAAGTTGACTAACAGACTAAGTCCTATGAAATGTCTAATCATGTTAAGTGACAAAACTAATTAATGCATAGTGAAAAAGGTATTGATTCGGAAATACAAACATTCCGGTCCAAGCATACATTCCAGAATGCCTTCTACTCATCTACTCCTGACTAGGCTTGACTTCAGACTCTAACGTATTCTGCACCAACTTAACACTTTGGAATCTTGACTGACTTTGGATCTTTAAAAGGATTGAGATTTCTAGAGGTTCACTTTCAGGTTCCAACAATCTCCCCCTAAGTGAACTTAGCAATATGGTCAGCTTCAACTTGATTCTTCCTTGATGAAAGTGTAAGCACGATATAACCAATCTATGACTTCGATATACCATTTCAACTCCCTTATAAACTTTTCTTTGACATGATCAGGAGCTTCGGACCTGGATGCTCGACTGATGAATTTGTTGAGGGCTCTTGTCGGAACTAGGTGTTTATAAAGGACTCGAAAGAAGTCCTTCTTGTTTGTCTTTTTGGTTTTGTAAACAAA
Source organism: Lactuca serriola (assembly GCF_051521515.1). NCBI lineage: Eukaryota > Viridiplantae > Streptophyta > Magnoliopsida > Asterales > Asteraceae > Lactuca > Lactuca serriola. The sequence continues at coordinate 67,222,901 of NC_136416.1, read as the reverse complement.
ACCTAGAACCAGGTCATCAGTTGGACCTTCAGAAAGTAGTTCAGCTTCCGGAAGAACATATTCAATCTTGCCAATGAAATCTTGTGTTCCGTACAATCTTGCTGATTCGTAGTCGCATCGACGAAATTCTGCGACATAGTCTTTGAGAAAGTTTATGGCAGCATGATAAGCACCCATACCGATATCATCATTTTGAAGGGTCCAAAAATGAGCAGCAATAGCCTAGATGTCGTTCGGATTCATTGCAGGAAAATCTGCATTAGTGATGGTTTTATAAGTAGGTTTGTTTCTGACAACATGGTACCGGAATAGTGGACAAATGAGTTTGAATTTTGTGAGGATTTTCCTTCCGTACCCCTAAATCTTTGTAATCTTCTTCCTCGTCCATACTTCCTTTAGGGGAAGTGCATTCTTGGCATAGAAAGTTTTAACATTTCACGCTCTGTCCGGATGGTGACCTACGGATTGTCATTGGGATGGAGTAGAGCAAATTTGATGTAAAATTTGCTGAAAGGTGAGAGGGGAAGATCAAGCTGTTCTGAATCGTCAGAAGGAATGTCATAGTAAATGGTGGGTACTATATCGACATCCTTAAGAATACCTTCATGGCATAGAGGAGAAATGATATGCATCGGATCAGGATTGTCTTTGAGCGCTTGGATCCGGATGTTGTCCTCTAGAGCTTGGTTAATTTCCTCCTGAGACCATCCAAATTTTTGCTTTGAAGGATGTCTAGAGGGATGAGATTGATGACTTTCAGAGATAGGCTTTTTGCCCTTATCTTTATTTAGTGCTTCAAGCACTTGCTTCATGTTTTCATCAACGATAGGTTTCGGAGCGAGCTTCGGAAGAGGTTCTTCTGGAATGTCATCAGGAGTCTGGAGTGGGGAACCTTCATCTATTGGAGAAAATTTGGGAGTCGGAATTAATGGTAGCATTGAAGGAGAGGCTCAGAAGGCTTGAGCGGTGAGAAAGGTTTTTGACTCAACCATTTTAATTCCCCTATGAAGAATGTCAAGAAAAGAGGATGGCCAAGAAACTGCAGACCGGATCCTCTTTTCTTCTTTGGTCATCACCTTTGGGAAAAGCTTCCTTGGAGCTTCAAGACCAATAACTCCATTTGTGACATATTCCTCTTCTTCATTGTCTTCATCATCATCATTGTTCCCTAGAAGTCTGGAAAGAACTTGGACTTCATCATTAGAATTGACATCTTCATCTCGGAGTGTAAAATCCGAGGCAAGTTTCTATACTTTGCTTGGACCTTCTCCCCCTCTTGCATCAGTGGCCTTGGAAACGGTGCACGCATAAATGACTCCTTCAAGTCAGAAAACATATCAAACACCTTTTGAAGTCCGGTGTTGAGTTGAAGAGTGAGAGCATCATAGGCTTCAGCAGTAGGCGCCTGAGATGCGAGATGATCAAATAAGTGTCCAAGAGAGGCAAGCAGTTCATCAAACATGCGATTCGGAACATCAACAATGTTCTAAGTGGATCGGATCAATATGATGAGGACTTGTTGTATAATCAAGTTCATCTCGTCCTTCTTCGTAATCCCCTTTTCCAACCTTTGAATCTGCTTTTCATGACGGACATGGGTCTGCTTGATGAGATCATTGGTAGCAGCAACCAAGTCATCATGGACTTTGAGCATCGTGGTGATTGTATTGAGATAGTGATCAACAGAGGCATCATATTTTGCTTCAAATTCTTCGATTGAATGTTTAAGCTAGAGTGAGATCAGTTGATCTAGTTGGGCTTCTCGTTCAGATATCGAAGGTCCGAACTGATTGGATAAGGACTGGAGAATTGCATCTAGCTTGGAGTCCAGCTAGGAGACCTTTTTGTCAATCTTGGAGTTGAGTCCAGAGACGGAGGCTTCGATTGTTTCCACCTTTTTCATGGTTCCGAACACATTTTCTTGAATTTCCAAGAGGTCAAATGGATCGATATGCTTGCCCACTGAGGATCCGGTAGAGACGTTGGAGTGATTGTGGTCCAGATTATTAGGGTGAACAGAAGTACCCAGCTTGGTTGCAACATCATCACGGAGTTGAAGATGAGGATCTAGAATCGAACGCTGATTTGGATGAGGAAGATTTATACTGAAACTTGTGGGAAGGCAGGATTAGAGTTGTGGCAATTGTTGCTCCTTCTTCATCAAACATAACTTCCTCCGAATGCTCTTCGTCCGGTTCAGTTTCTTGAAGGTTGTGGTTAGGAGATGATGGAGTGTCTCCTGTTGTGAGCTCTTGGTCTACTTCATCATCAGTGGGGGTGACAAAATGTTGATTACTTTAGAGAGATCTATTTCTCATCGAGATCAGAGTAGCTTCAACTTGAGGCCTTGTAAGTTTAGAATACCTCGAAATGGCCCTGTCAACAAAATCATCTCATGCAGGATCGTGAACCCCTGGTTGTCCTGTACACCTTCCGGGTATTAGACCAGTTGTGGCATCCGGAGTTGGAGGGACTACTCCGACTTCGGAATGCTTGGGGTCCGGAACAGGGGTTCTGGAGTGTGTGCATGTAGAAGAAGATGGGCTATCAAAAGTGACTCGTGGGTTTGTTCCATGGGGCAAGGAACTTTTTTCAACACCAACATCACCTTGTTGGGAAGGTGTGGGTGGTTTATTAGCAGACTCCCCATGAGTGTGTGCAAATGGTTTTGAAACATCGAGGGGTACCTCAGATGAGTGGGCAGGTGGGATGTTCGGACGGCTAGAGTCAGTCGGAATGTCATGAGCACCTTCCTGTTGAGAGGAAGAGTTGACTTTGGTTATCTTTTTTCGGATTTGACTTGGAGGGAAAATATTTCCGTTTTGCAGACTTCTTTGTCTTCTTGGATCCGGATGATGTTGGCTTGGCCACTTCCGGAGTGGGATCAATGGGACTTGGGTA